>NW_006399797.1:19839773-19899504 GCF_000299155.1 Elephantulus edwardii | reverse complement strand
AAAGGCATGGAAGAAACTACAGCAACAAAAAGAACAGGAAAGGCAGAAAGAAGAGGATCAAAGAAAACAAGCTGAAGAAGAAGAGAGAAGGAAAAGAGAAGAAGAAATCCGAAAAATTCGGGATCTCTCAAATCAAGAAGAGCAATACAATCGATTCATGAAATTGGTTGGTGGAAAGAGAAGATCAAGAAGTAAAGTAAGGAACATAAAATACAGTAGCATATGTTTAAAATTAAGACCTCATGTAAATTTACATGTCCTTCCCTCATAGATTCAGCTGACTGAAAAGTTTCATTTTATGTTTAATGATGTAAGGTGCCACGGATGCTATTTTGTCTCATAGCTACTGCATGTGACAGATTAGAACTGCCTTGCAAGATTTTCTTGATTATACATCCAGTCCTGGGTTATAATGTCTAGCTTATGGACAACATCTGCTTGCCCTTTAACATTATAGAAATTTGCACCCTGAAAAGATTGAATCAGCTCTTACCACAAATCCTTCATTGCTATCACCTTTACTTAAAGCTCTGCCTGCAGTTTTTCAATTACGAAAATGGCTTTGAGCCTTTTCTTGTTTCAGTTAGCTGAAACCCAAACTCACTACGGTTGAGTTGATTCAACTCTTAGCGACTCTGTAGATCAGAATAGAATTGTCCCATAGAATTTCTGAGGCTTAAAATTTGAACAAGAATAGACTGTCACTTCTTTTACCTGGGAGGTGATGAGTGGTTCTAACTGCTGACCTTTAGTTGCTGACCAAGTTCTACACTTACTTCACCACCTTGGGCTTTTCCCATCGTGGTAGCCTTGGACATTTCTTTGTATTCATTACTGTAAAATAAAGCAAAGTAATAAATATGCTTCTTATTCACCAACTGCAAATTTGAATCTAATTTCATTGGTAACCCAAGGATTGTCTGTGATCTTTATGAGAACAGATTGCCAGCTTTTTCTCCTGTGGAGATATGAGGTAGGTAGGTTCAAACCAGTAACCTGAGTTAGCAGCTGTATGCTTAACAGTTACGCCACAGAGCATTTTATAATGTTTACTGTATAATTCTTTTAGGGAGAAGGACAAGTAAGAATATAATTAGCAGTGAGTCTTGTATAGGTATTATAAGGAAATGAAATGGAAAGAAAAAATTAAATTAGTTAGTAAAACATTTTAACTTTTTCATCATTTTCAATTTAAAAGTAAATAGCGTTACTGCATTGTAGTAAGGGATCTCTGGTGGCTTAGTGGTTAAGGAATTGTGTTGTCAACTCACAGCAGGCTATTTGAATCCACCAGCTGTTCTGTAGGAGAAAGATGGGCATTCTCCTTTTATGTAATTCACAGCCTCTGAAAACATGCTGGAGAGTTAGCAGGAGCCAGTTCTGACTCAGCTGCACATTACAACAACATTGTAGTATTTATTTAAAAAACAATCTCTTCTCTGAGTACAGGTATAGAATTTCATTCGTTTTTTTCATTGCTTAGTATTGGGGAGTCAGCAGTTGTACATGCTAGATTAATTCATTAGTATGAACTATTTAGAGAGTGAAGAATTCTAGTACTGTAGTCTATAATGACTTGTGCTTTTAACCCAAAGGCTAGATATCTAGCTCCTGGCAGTTTGGCTCAGCAGGAGGGAGAAAGATTAGCAGCCTTGAAATTTAGTTAGAATGCAATTTACATCTTCACAACCCAGTGGAGGATCTTTATAGGTCACTGACTTGATCACAGTGAGCAGATGATTTTAAAAAAATGTTTTAAAATTATCATATATGTCATATGTGTACTATAAATAGTGATGTAGTTCTGGTGGTGCTGGTTTTGTATGGCTGCTTTATATTGCCAAGTACTAATTAAGCATTTACTGTATGTCTTTGCTAATGACTAAATCATTGTTTTCTGAGTGATGTGCAAAGTAAATTTTGGAGGGTTTACTTTTCATCCAGAAGTGTTATTGTTGTTGTTGTTATGTGCTGTCGAGTCGTTTGCGACTCATAGCGACCCTATGCACGACAGCCCTAAACCCTGCTCTATCCTGCGCCAACCGCACCACTTCTGACACACCCATCCCGATTACCCCAGTCACCGAATCAATCCATCTCATAGAGGGTCTTCCCCTCCTGCGCTGTCCCTCCACCCTCCCAAGCATGATGTCCCTCTCCAAGGACCTGTCCCTCCACTTTGAGCTTTGAAAATATGTTTGTAATTGGAGTCCAGAGTTAAGATTTCCTTACTCATTCACTCCTGTTGTATTAATTCCAACCTTCCATGGGGCTTCCAAGGCTTTAAAGTGCAGTATGAGGAGACTGGCTGGGTTTCCATATCTTGTGATGTAATATTCAAACCACCAATGATGTGTATCTTGGCTTAGCAGTGAAGCTTGTTACCAAAGCTCCCTTAGATTTACTTAGGCCAGGAATATTATAAATATTAATAACTGGAACTTCAACAAGACGTTTGGTATTTTTCTAGAGATAATAGCTTTGTGTTGTGTAAGCTCTTCTTTTTAAGTTTTCTTGTGAAACACATACATTTAAGCCCGAGTAAGAGTTTCTAGAATTTGTTGTTAAGTGCCATCCAGTAAATTGTGACTCAGAGAGACTTATGGACAACAGAATTTCTGCTGAATCTTGTTTTTTGTTTTTTTTTTTTAAATGTATTATTAATTTCAATGAAAATTTACAGAGGCTTTGGATTTCCATTCATTCATTGTTGTACTTTTCTCCCCTCCCAACCCTCCCCCCTAGTACACTACCCTCTTGGAAAAGTAAAAGAAAAGTTCTTTCATTGTTTTACAATCCCTCCCCCCAGGTCCACTCCACTGTACAGCCTTTGCTCTGGACTCCTGTCATGACAAAAAAATCCCTAATAATTTTCCCTCTTAAACAGTTTTCTCCATCATCTGTTTTCAGTGCAGTATACAATATTGAACCCATCCTTCTCAGTCTCCTCCCAACCCCAAGGTCAGTTCTGCTTTACAACAGTTGGCACCCTGCAGTATTTGTCCTTTCGTGACTGAGATACTTCACTCAGCATAATGTCCTCTAGGGTCACCCATTTTGAGTAATATTGCATGGTTCCTTGTTTTTCAATGCAGTATAGTATTGCATTGTGTGAATATACCACAGCTTCTCTATCCATTCATTTGTTGATGGACACTTAGGTTGTTTCCAACTCCTTGCTATTGTGAAAAAAGTCGCTTTAAATTGGGTGTGCATATATCTGCTTGTGTGGTAGTTCTGGTTTCTTTAGGGTATATTCCCAGTAGTGGAATTGCTGGGTCAAATGGTATCCCTATTTGCAACTTTTTGAGAAAGCGCCATACCTCCTTCCACAGTGGTTGCACCATTTTACAGTTCTACCAACAGTGAGTAAGGGTTCCAGTTTCTCCACAATCTCACCCGCATTTATTGCTTGCTGTTCAGTTAAATTTTGCAATTCTGACTGTGGTAAGATGATAAAATGTTGTGATCTTTATAAACCCTGCAGTTCTTAAGCCCATTGTTGCTGTGCCAAACTATCTCTTGTTGATGGTCTTCCTTTCCTTTGTTTACCTAGTTTTTAGCTATCATTCATTTAGTCATAATTAAAATTTGTTTCTGTATTCTGTCTGAAACATTCTGAATATACTCTAGGTGAAATAAAATTTACATTTATTAGTTAATTTATTATTCTTACGGAAGTGCTTACTTGTTGAAGAGCTGTTCTTTTTGTTGAAGAATAACTAGAAGAATAAGCTACTAAGTAGTTCAGTTAATGTGTAGGAATTTTACTTGCTGTGTTCCATTTATCCATCTCATGTTGATCAATCACAGCATATTAGTCATGTAAAAATTTCTAAATCAGATGTGATAGGCACCTCTAACTAGAGGATGATGACCTTTGCTAATATTCCCTAGAATGTAGCTATTGTTTTCTGATTGCTGTGGTGAAAGTACTTCTATCATAGTTGCTTTTAAACTAAAAAGCCTTGTTGTGTGCTTAGTCTTCAGATCCTGACCTGAGGAGATCCTTAGATAAGCAACCTGATAGTGGAGGAAGCATTTATCAGTATGATAACTATGAAGAAGTTGCTATGGATACAGATAGTGAAACCAGTTCTCCAGGTAAGAGCTAAAGGTGAAACATTGTATATATTCATAATCTATAATAAAGTAGGTAATGGTCATTTTAGCTAATCAAGCCTTGTAAATAAATATGTAATAAAAAGAGATTTAGTCATAGATTGTACAACCCTAGCTATTTGTTTCTGTAATATTTAGGGAACAGGCCATTATGCACTCATTATTGTTGAAGTGTAACTAACTTGTATCTGATCCTCTAGCAAGTTTTTCAGAGGCTACAAATCTCTGTAAAACGATTGACCATCTTTTTCCTGCAGAGCTACTGGTGAATTCAAACAACTAGAGGCACACCTTTGGAATAATAGCATAACTCCCTTGAGGGAGATGTGGTGGTAGATAATACAACCGGAGATAAGAATTAGTTCTGTAATTTGTAGGACACAGACCATAAACTTGTACTATTAATTTTATTTCTAATTTTTTCAGCGTTAGACGACCTTTTAAGAATTGTTTAAATTTTACTGTTAGCTGTTTGTTTCATTAAAAAGGAAAGATGAGAAAGGTGAGAACACTGGCTTAAAAAAATTTTGTTTTAAATATGTTTATATATAAGACACTTTGTGCTTTAGTGAAAAATGAAACAAAAATAACTTACTTTTTGGCTGCCCATTTTCTTCCAGTGATGATAAATTGTAGGAATTTGAAAAATAAAGTAATACTAGTAACATCTGAAGAAAGACTGAATAGAACAATCAAGGCTATATCTCAGTTAGTTTGGACGTTCTAAGACCTGTCTTTTAATCTTTGAGAGCCAGGACCTTGTTTATGTTGATCAGAATTTAACTGTGAAGGACCTGGTCTTACTAATTAAAACATATGAAGCTTACACTGCAATCCCAGAGATAGAGTGTTCGAATCCACCAGATGCTCTGCTGGAGAAGGAGGGGTAAGCTCCTCCTGTACCATTCAGATCCGATTTGACGGTACACACACAAAAAGAATAACAATAATAAAAAAATAATTTAAAAAAAAAGATATGAAATTTAAACTTCTAAGGGCAATGTGATTGCAAATAGGCTGGATCAGTTCTATCTGTTTCAGAGTTACTAAAATGTGAAAGAGAATTGTGGAGGTTCCTTTTCCTCAAAGTTTTTGCTCCTTATGAGAGGGAGAATGGCGTCATCACATAATTTATTTTTCTTTCTGTTAAGGCACTCTTAATAGAAACTTGGGGAATTTTTTAAAGTTTTAATTCTTTAGAAAACATGTTACTAGCTTTTCCTGTTCTATTCTGTATATAAAAATGCAACAGAGCAGATAGCTTTGAGAGACTAAACTTAAGCAGATGATTAACTTTTTGATGATCTAGGACAATTTAAAGAGAGAGAGATGCTCTCAGAGGGGCTAAAGATTTTTTCAGAGTTTGACTCAAAGGTTTGTTCTCCATCAATACACTTTTTCAAACATACCATCATGTTTACTTTTTCCTGTTGAAGTATTGTTATTAAACTCTGACAGTTGCTTTGTTTGTTTTTTTTAACAGCTCCTTCACCAGCACGACCTCCATTCTTTTCTGAATGTTCATTGGGATATTTTTCTCCCGTATCGTCTGTTTCTTTGCCTCCACCACCTCAGGTTTCTGTAAGTCAGATTTGATAAGATTTTTAGGACAATTCTTTTTTTTTCTCTTTTGTTACCTGTGTCTTTTCTGGCTTTTCTCATTCTTTCACTGCTGTGGAGTTGGAACTGACTCATAACCAACCCCCTCTGGCAGATTTTCAGAGGCTTTAAATTGGATGGGAGGAAATTGCTCATTTTCTCTTGTGCACAACCCTCAGAGAGTTGCTGCCTTCGGATTAGCATTGCTCACTCTCTACCCATGAGAGCACCAGAAAAACTAGCATGTGATTAATGGGTGATTAGCTTTAGAGTGGACTATAGAAATCAGACTTGCAACCAAAAATAAAACTTAAGAAAACTGTAAAAGAAGCAGTTTGTAGCAGCCTGGTTATTTGGTAGATTTTTGATGGCTAATTTCATGTTGGTGTTCTTTTAGTACCTTGTATGTGTTCTTCTTCTTTTAAGGCTTAGCTATTCATTGCAAAAATTTAATCCAAGTGGAATAAGAATTAGCTACTGTTTTCAAGATTTAAGGACACTTTTTGAGAGTTAGGATATGTCTAAAAATCAACTTTCTTTTGATAACTGCACAGTTGTTTTCAATGTTAAGATTTAGCAAAAGAATAACATTACCTGTGAAAATCAATTTCTTTTTCCCTATTTTTTCTTAAGCAAGCTGCCTGTCTTCCATTTTTAAAAATGAGTAAGGAACTAGCAATAGGGGAAAGTCATAAAGTGCTGAGGTTATGTCTAGGTTTGAGACAACCTACAAATCCAACAGGAAATGCTGATTACCTATTCTGTGGAAGTTGCCTTGCTAACACAGAGTGACGCTTCTTTGGTGGTTCAAATCAACCAGTGGCTTTATGGAATAAAGATGAGCCTTCCCCTCTGTGATTTATAGCCTCTGAAAACCTGCTGAAGGGTCAACTCTGAGTTGTTTTTGACTCAACAGCTGGGAGATGAGGATGATGACCATTAACCTAAATATCTCTCAGTAGGTGATAGAGAACCTTGCTTTTTCAGAGTTCCTAGGTAGCGCATCTACAGTCTTCCTGTGAAGGTTATGGAGAGAAAAATCTTAGATAGTAGAGGAATGGAGTTGTCTTCTTTTAGGAAATGGAGAAGGAGTGAGCTAAATGCCAAGAGAAGTATTATAAAATAAATATCTAAAAGACCAGAAAACCATAAATCAGAAATTTTTATGTTATTTTTTTCCTTTGTTGGTGATTTCTCAATATCCATTATCACAAAGATTTAAAAGACTAGTGATTCTTCTTGGCAATTTAACATAAATATTACATGTTCTTGGTTTTTAATACTGCTCATTTCCAAGTATTTCTTTAGAGAGATAGTGAGCCTTGGTAGTGCAGTGGTTAAAACTGCTTTCTAAAAGGTTTGTAGTTCAACTCCACTAGCTGCTCTGGAAGAGAAGGAGATGGTCTGCTTCCTAGATGTGTACCTTTGGAACCCTATAGGACAGACAATCTCTTTGGCCCCATAGGTAACTGAATTGGAATTGGCTCAGTAGCAGTGAGTTTATTTTCTTTATTCCCCATAAGGGGAGAGAATTATTTCTCTTTCATTTAGAATGTTAAGCAGATATAAGAATGGGAACATAAAAATGTTTTATAAATTCTTTGAAGTTTATAAACAAAGTATTTCAGATACCCTTTTAAAAAATAATTAGAAAAAAGAACTTTTTCTTCGTGGTGAAGATTAAACTCTGGGTTAATCTTGAGACTTACAGTATACTTAAATTTAACTTACTGCTAAAATAATAACCTACATTTTACCTTTTTATAATGTATTATTGTTCCACAGATAAGCATTTGGAGTTGATGAAACTTGCAATGTAATTATTCTTTGTTTTTCTCTTTTTAAACAAAACTCTAGTCTGTGCCACCTTTGAGCCAACCTTACGTGGATGGCTTGTGTACTTCTCTTGCACCTCTACCTCCTCCACCACCTCTCCCACCACTCCCACCAGAAGATCCAGAACAGCCTCCAAAACCACCTTTTGCAGATGAAGAAGAAGAGGAAGAAATGCTGCTAAGAGAAGAGCTGCTTAAATCTCTAGCAAATTGAAGAGCTTATAAACCAGAGGTAATTTAGGTAGTTGGACCTCTAGGTGGTGCCCTTGCACTTAGTGTTGGGTAGTCATATTTTTCATTGCTTAGTTGAGATTCTTTCATATTTTCTATAAGGAAGGGATAAAATCTAATACTAATTTGCTCAGGATTTGGAAAGATTAAAGGATTTTTTAACGTTTAAAAATCTTTCTGTTTTTGCTTATTTAGGAAACATCTAGTAATAGTGACCCACCTTCACCTCCAGTTGTGAACAATTCGCAGCCTGTGCCAAGAAGCAATTTATCAATAGTCAGTATTAATACAGTATCTCAGCCTAGGATACAGAATCCAAAGTTCCACAGAGGACCTCGTCTTCCACGAACTGTGATCTCGGTAAAAACAAGATACTTAATATTACAGATACTTAAAACTGCCTGTGATAATTTGCATAAACTTTTGCTGTCTTACTCCTCTCTACTCCTTAAAATACAGATTACAAGTATTTGCATATATATTTTTATTTGTTAATGATATAAAAGCAACCACCTTCTTAATTGAAAAACTGTTTATAGAGTTTGGCGATACGGTTTCTGATGGTAATGTCACGTGCTGTTAAGTGTGAACTGACTGATTGATAGCTGAGCTTTTCAGAGGCTGTAGGTTGCACTGTAGGAGAACCCATCTTTTTCCTGTGGAGCAGCTGGTAAACTGGGTTCATGTGACTTTGGGTTGGCAATGAATCTCTTTACCCACTATGTGGCTCTGGAGAGGCATTATTCTTACCAAAATGGTACACTTTTTCATGTTTTAATTTTTTTCTCTAGAACTTACTCCACTCAGATGTCTTCTGAGTTAGTGTTAAAAAATGAAGTGTGTTTTTTTTAAATTTGTTTTTGTTTTTCTTTTCTTTGTATTTCTCTAAGCAGTAAGTACATTGAAATCCGAAATATATTTATGATGTTATCATTGTTAGGAGCATGTACTTAGAGTTTCTTTTTATGTGTTTTTTGGTTTTTTTTTAAACATTGTTTTTAATGGCCATGGAAAAATAAATGGCGCAAAGCCAAACTGAATTATTGCCAGCATTAAGGAAGATCACCTTTGTCACTTTAACCATCAAAATGGAAACGTTTTGTTATAATGGTATAAAGCTGTTTTTAAAGATGCTTTTAATTTGTGGTGAAGGAAGTAGCTAATTTAGATGGCATCTAGATTCTTTATAGGAAGTTAAATTAATAATGAAGATTATCATAGTAATATTATCTTAAAGCTTTGAAAACATTATTGTGGAATATTTGTTAGTACTGTTTGAGGCAAAATCAATTACATAATGTGACACCAGAAGACATTATTAATAAGTTGTAATTCAGAAAAGTTAAATGACTTACCCAAGGCTGTGGAGTTAATAATTGTGGTCGAGCCAAGGAAAACAGGAATATTTTTGTTACTGAGAATAACAAATATATTATCTTTGCAGCTTCCAAAACATAAGTCAGTGGTTGTAACACTAAATGATTCAGATGATAGTGAATCTGATGGAGAGGCTTCTAAGTCGACAAATAGTGTTTTTGGTGGACTAGAGTCCATGATTAAAGAAGCAAGGCGGACTGCTGAGGTAAGTTCAGGAAGAAAAGGAGTAAGAAAATCTGTCTACAGTCTTAACTTCCCTGAAAAGTAAGCTTTAAACATAGAAATTCCAATACATCAGTTGTGGAAATAATTTTAAGTATTGTGTATTACGATTTTACACAATTAGGTTTGTATAAATTTAGATCACTTTAACAAAATTTTTCATTTTGTGTTTACAATTGACTTGTTCCTATTTAAAAATAGAAAAATGAGTGTGAATGAATATTCTTTACACTAAAGAAATTGTTATTTTGAAATTATGTTACCAGCAAACAAATTTTTTTTAAAGTATCATCTCAGAATAACTTTTATCCCTATTCCTATTTGCAACAGTTACTAAAGTATAATTTAGTTCAATTTTTACCTATTATTTAAAATGAGTAGTATTTTAACTAGGTCTAGACTTTTTGTGGATTATGCAGTTTGGTTAATAGGCTACTTTTTATTATAAAAGGAAGTAATGATGAAGTATTCAGTTATGAGTTGCAATGTAAGATATAAATCTGTTTGTTGTGCTTGAAAGCTATTTATTGATCTAGATTATTTCATATGTTTTATAGCAAGCATCAAAACCAAAAGTACCTCCAAAATCTGAAAAAGAAAACGATCCCATGCGAACACCTGAAGCTTTGCCTGAGGAAAAGAAAATTGAATACAGAATGTTAAAAGAAGAGATTGCCAAGTAAGTAGCGTTTTATGTGATCAGCTTTCAGGTATATCTGTTTTCAAAACTTCTTTTAGCCTTGTTAAGTTTATTGCTTTTGGGAAGTGAGTGGATGTTTTTTAGTTCACCCAGGAGGGGGAGCTAGATGATTATCTATAACCCTGAATGCATGTAAACAGCTTGAAAAGATAAAGGCACTTAATAGAAAGGAAGAACTACACTATAATCTTTGAATGAATGTTAATTTGGGTCATACATTTTGGTTTTCATTGTTTTTATTATGAGTATTTTTAGTTTATGAAAAAATAAATTTAAAAAATTAATTTGAATTTAATCTTTAATGATCATTTTAGTCGTGAGAGACAACGTTTGATTAAATCAGATCAACTGAAGACGAATTCATCATCCCCAGCAAATTCTGATGTTGAAATTGATGGGATTGGCAGAATAGCGATGGTTACAAAGCAAGTTACAGATGCAGAAGCAAAACTTAAAAAACATAGGTGAGGTCACTATCCCAGCAAATACTGTTCTGTATGTAATTATTCCTACATTATTTGTATAGAATTTTGTGGTGTGTATTATTAAAAACTACTGTATGATTAGTTCTCACACATAGTAGAATTACACAAGTCTGTAATTTTCAGAAATACGCATATTAAAGAAAATAGCAGGCAAAAACTGTATTTTTTAAAAGGAGCGATGTCTCCTTCAGAATTATATTTATGCACTGGGGAGACATTTGCAAAACTCTTGGAATTTTTTTTTTTTTAAGATTTTTTAATTATTATTATTTTGTGTGTGTGTGTGTGTGTGTACCGTCAAATCAGATCTGACAGGTACAGGGAGAGATTGTTCCCTCCTTCCGTGGCAGAGCACCTGGTGGATTAGAACCATGCGCCTCTGGGATTGTAGTGCAGCAGCTTCTTGCCACTAGGCCACCAGAGCTCCCCTTAAAACTCTTGGAATTTTCATCAAAACTTCTGGTGTGCTTTTTAAATTGGAAGCTTTTCTAAAAAAAAATTGGTAAAACTAGGCTTAACTGTTGAAAAGATGGTCATTACCTTGGCTGATGAATACAACTTGTTGTTATTGTGTTATCATAAAGTGAGAATGCCATTTTATTTTCTAAAACTGTGTTGTTCAAAGGAACTTTTAAAATTGTTACTGTTGTGTACTGGCCCAAAGCTGATCTTCTGGAGAGTTTTCAGAGGCAGTTAATGGCCTGAGAGGACATTTACCTTGAACTGTGTGCCTTTGGAATTCCAGTGCAGCTTCTTGCCACTAGGCCACCAGAGCTCATGAATTTCAAACTAGTTCTAGTAACTATCAGCAATGTTTAGCCTAAAGAAAACTTAGAGTTGAAAAAAATGGATTTTGTGTAAAGGTAGATTTTATTTTCTTCTGATAATTGACCAATTCTTAATAAGAGTAATAAATAAGCTCCTAATGTTGAATTCAGTCTTTTCTTTACCCATCATGATGTTACCCGTCAGTCAGTCCAGTGGTAAGAATGTCTGTTTGCTGGACATTGAGATTTGTTGCATACTGATGGCTGCATTTCTTGATCTTCTGCAACAAGTGCTTCAAGTCCTCCTCACTTTGAGCAAGCAAGGTTGTGTCATCTGCATAATGCAGATTACTGATGAGTCTCCCACTAATCTTGATGCCATGCTCTATCTTTTGACTGTTAAGAATATTCTACATTAACATTGTTGTATAAGTGTTTTTGAGTCTTTGTTTTCAATTCTTTTAGTTACATAAGTAGGAATAAAATTGCTGAAAAATTTAGTAGTTTTATGTTCAACTTTGTGAGAGGTTTTTTTTAAAAAAAACAACTGTTAAGTAGTTTGAGAGAAAAGTCTAAATTATATATGCATATATGTCCTTTGTTCTTTTTATGTCTTACCTCCCGCTATTCATCTGTATGATTATTTAGAAATTAGTCACTCTGTATCTACTTTGCTTAGGATAAAATTAAGATTTCTAAGTTAATTAAATGTAGGAATAGAACTAGCTAAGATTGAACATTTAAAAAAAATTATGTAAAACAGGTCACAAAACATTTGCCATTCCAATAGTCTTCTTCCCTTGTTAATTATAGCATTGAATATTTGCAGTGACCTTTTCAACTGTAACTCAGGTTATTCTGGCTTAATTGATTTTCTTAAAAGATCAGAGCAACCATAATTGCTTTCTTAAAATGTAAATAATGTCAATTAAATGCTGGTTGTAATGATGAAGCAAAAATACTCATCTTGTTAATTTTCCATCTGCATATATATCATATATCTGTTTTTTAAATGAACTGCTGCCTGCTTTCAATTTTTTTCTTCTATTCATGGTGTTGATAAGTAGTTTTTATAACAGTAAAAATTTTGGGTGTTTTCTCTAATTAGGATTCTCTTGATGAAAGATGAATCTGTTTTAAAAAACTTAGTACAACAAGAAGCTAAGAAAAAAGAATCTGTTCGAAATGCTGAAACAAAGATTACAAAACTTACAGAACAGCTTCAAGCAACTGAAAAAATCCTCAATGTCAATAGAATGTTTTTGAAGAAGCTTCAGGAACAAGTAATACTTCTTCCCCCTGCTCCAATTAGAATATTGTAGTATTCTTTATTTACTGTATATTTAGGGGCCAAATTTTATATAAAACAGAATCATAAACAAAAACTTTAAAAATGTGTGTTTATATATTATTTGCTTTAAGATATATATATGTGTGTGTATATATATATGAATAGTTTTATATATATATATATATGAATAGTTTTATATATATATATATATATATATGAATAGTTTCAGTTGCGTATCCTAAGTTCTGTTTCAAAACTGAGATATTTTCTTTACCTGATGTCTTCAGCTACATTTTCATAATATCTCTGTTTCAGATTCACAAGGTTCAGCAACGTGTAACAGTTAAGAAAGCTTTAACATTAAAGTATGGAGAAGAGCTTGCCCGTGCAAAGGCAGTGGCTAGTAAAGAAATAGGGAAACGTAAACTGGAACAGGATCATCTTGGAGTAAGTTGTTTACATAGCTATTTTGATTTTTGTAAAAGAAAAATGTTTATAATTGTTTTGAGAGTAAGAGATGTAGAAAAGAACTCAAAGTTTTCCTTGCAAATTTAAAGATAATTGGTTTTTTATAAAAGAAACATATATTCATAGTAATTTTTGTTCCTGTTTAACTGTGCTTGTGGTAATGTTTTGTCTTCTTTGTAGATCATAAATTAACTTGCACAGCTAGAGACCTGTGCTAAACTGTTACATTCTCCTCTTTCCATTCAGTTTTGCAACCTCAATATAATTATAGAACAAGTACAGATAACTTTCCAAAAATTATTTATAAAATCACATTGATGTAAAATACTATTTTTCTTCTCCAGCCAAACAAAATGATGAGACTGGACAGTTCTCCGATTTCAAGCCCAAGAAAGCCTTCAGCAGAACTAATTGCTATGGAAAAAAGACGATTACAAAAGCTAGAATATGAGTATGCCCTGAAAATTCAGAAATTAAAACAAGCTCGTGCTCTTAAAGCAAAGGAACAGCAGAGTATTGCTACCGTTGTAGATGATGAATCTGAATTTTCTTTACCTCAACCCTCACTTCATGACCTGACTCAAGATAAGTTAACCCTTGACACCGAGGAAAATGATGTTGATGATGAAGTTTTATCTGATTCAAACAGAGAAAGAAGAAGATCCTTTATAGAATCCAATTCTTTCACTAAACCTAACTTAAAACACACTGACACATCTAACAAAGAATGCCTGAATAAACCTACTAAAAGTAATTTAGAAAAACCAGAACTTTTTCTAGGGTTAAAAATTGGTGAATTGCAAAAATTATATTCAAAAGCGGACAGCTTGAAACAGTTGATCTTAAAAACTACCACAGGTATTACAGAGAAAGTTTTGCATGGTCAGGTAATCAATCATTTCATACTTTCTATATAATCTAGAATTCATTTTATGTTTATTCATTCTATAAAATGATTGTTTTATTATGCAGGAGATTTCTGTGGATGTGGACTCTGGCCCAGAACAGTGTAGAGCAACAGAAGTGAGACCGTTGCCCTTCACACCCTACCGTAGTCCTCTTCTAGTGTTTAAATCCTACAGGTAAAGATTGAATAAGCTTGCATTTCAAGATTACTCCTTGGTTCTGAATGATAAAGCCTTACAAGTTGGATGAAAAAAGGTGACTTACGGTCACTGAAAAATAGATTGATACATTCTTTTAGGGAAAATAAAAAGTGATGTGTCTTGAAATTGTTAGACTTGAAATATTCCAAATGAAGTTTAGTTTCATTTGGGTTTCTTTTCTTACTATATTCTCATTTCTGGCTAATGATGGCAATCTGAAGTCTGGGATGCTGCTTGGAATCCTAAAACCATGATTTTAGGAAAAATAACTAGAGTCTTAATGAGGACTCTTTAATTTTGTCTCACCCATTTTACTACTATTGAATCTAAGGAGTGCCTTTGTAAAATTAAAGATATTCTCAAATGATTAATTTTGTGGAGCAACTGTCCTTTTAAAAAAAGATTTCTAGGAATTGTGACGCTGTAAAGCGAGGAAATTGTGAAGTACCTGTCAAGTAGTGTAGATTTGTCCCCTAGTTTTAGTGTTACTAGCAATGTGTACAAAAGTTATATAGGATAGGGTTCTGACTTTTGGAAAACACTTTTAGAATATAGGCTTTTCTTGTTTGTTTCATATTTCAAATGTTTTATTAGCTGAATATCTTTTCCCTAGCATTTGTTCTGGCTGTTTTCCTAGAGTTTCTTTTGGTATTAAATATAGAAATGTTAGGTGAGAATGAATTATGAAATTTTCTGAGATATGCTTATGGAATAAAATATGCTTGTCTGCATCTGTTCTTAGATTTAGTCCTTACTACCGAACGAAGGAAAAATTTCCGCTGAGCTCAGTGTCATATAGTAACATGATTGAGCCATATCAGTGTTTCTGCCACTTTGATTTAACAGGAACATGTAATGATGATGATTGCCAGTGGTAAGTATTTTTGTGAGCATACTATAATTAAACCAAAACCCCTCAGTTGCTTATCTTCCACTGTAAATAAATGATTATATTTTTTGCATTGTCTTTTTATTTTAGGCAGCATACTAAAGACTATACACTAAGCCGAAAGCAGCTATTCCAGGACATTCTGTCATACAATCTGTCTTTAATTGGTTGTTCAGAGACAAGCACTGATGAGGAAATTGCTGCTGCAGCAGGTTTGTAGAGACATTGTTACCATGAATGTGAAAATGTGAATTCAGGCAATTTAAGACTTTAATATTGAATTATTACGTATGTGTAGCCTTAAGCACCTATAATAATTTAATGTACTCAGTCATGACATTTTATCTAGGTCATTTCTGTTTAGTACAGTAGTCATTAGCTGCTGTTGCCATTTAAGTTTAAATTAGTTGAAATGAAATAAAATTTAAAAATTTTCCAGTTACACCACCTCTACTTTTGGTGCTCAGAATCTACATGTGGTCATTGTTTACCAAGACAACACATAACAAAATATTCCCATCTTTGTTGAAAGTTCTTTAAATGGAGTTCCTTTAAAAGGGTCTTCAGATTTTTTTAGAAATATTATTTCTCTAGACAGTGAACTAATTTCTTAATCTTGTTTAAGACATAAGTTCAGATGCACCATTATGAGCAAATATTGTTAACTTTTTTTTCTCTGAATTTTTTTACCCAATTCTGTACCCTGAAAACTACACACCTTTGGAAAATGAGGGAATTGACATTTACTGAACTTGGTTTTGGCAGACCCCAGAAAAATTGTGAAAATCCTCAATGTACTTGATTATTCCTAACTTGAAACTTTTTTTTTACCTCCTTTAGTTCAGATAATACTTTTTTCAGACTAAATTGGGTGCATATTATAGGATTTCTTATGGTACTTAAGATAATCTAAGCCTTACCCTTTCAAAGGCCATAATCGGGGCCCTCAGCCTGTTTTTAATTGTTTCGTTCAAACATTCTTCTACGTCGTATATCCCTGGTTTGTCCACTTGCTGTACATGGTGGCTATGAAGCTGAACACTGTGACACTGATGTGTCAAATGTGATAATGATTATCCATGGTGGTCGGTGTTTCGTGAAGCTCCTCACTTAAAACAAGCTTGGAAGCAGGAATGGCATCCACTTCTGAAATAGCTTGCCTCTGGAAACCCTATGAACCTGGAGAAAGAATGAAAGTTACACAAGTGTTCAGGTCTTTCATTCATAGGATCGCTATGAATTGCCTATGACTCGGTGGCATTTAACAAGAAAAATACCATATACTTTTTAAAATTCACAAACTAGTTTTCATTTTATACTCGTTAGCCTAGCCTTTGTAATATTTTTTTTAAAATAATCTTTATTAAGATATCATTGTTCCTGTTTCAGAAAAATATGTTGAAAAGCTTTTTGGAGTAAATAAAGATCGAATGTCAATGGACCAGATGGCTGTTCTCCTTGTTAGCAATATCAATGAAAGTAGAGGTCATAGTAAGTATATATCTGCTTATCATCTAGAAGGAACTTGTAGTTTTTTCATGATAGTCAACTTTTTGCATTAAATTCTTAGTATTAACATATTATACTCTAAATCAGAGAAATCAGTGCTCTTTTTAAGTGTGTTTGACTAGCCTTAGGAAATATTAAATGCTAGTTTTATCATCTGACCTCTTTTGTCTATTACTAGCACCTCCATATACAACCTACAAAGATAAAAGAAAATGGAAGCCAAAGTTTTGGAGAAAACCTATTTCAGAGAGTAGCTTCAGTAGTGATGAGGAAGAGTCTACAGGACCAATTAAGTATGGTAAGCATTTTTGTACTTTAAGATACACAATTTCAAAATAGAAGAGTCTCATTTTTGTCTGTTACTATTATTGGTAGGTTCAGGCAAGTCATATCTGTTTGTTCTTTGCCAGCACTTGGTATATTCAGCACTCTTTTCCAGTACCATAGTTCAAAGGCATTAATTCTTCTGTTGTTCTTATTTACTGTTCAGCTCTCAGCATTACAGCAAATGATTACAAAACCCAATGAGAATTACAGAATTACTTGTTTAACACTGTGCTCATCTTTTAGGTGAATTTTCTAGTTTAGTTTTTATACGGATTTCATTGGCATATTGTTGTTAGTTAGGTCCTATTGAGTTGAGTATGACTCATGTTGCTAGGAGGTGCCATTCCTTGAAGAAGGAACTGATGTTGGAAGAGTAAAGTGTTGGCAAAGGAGAGGAAGACCCTGGTAGACTGACATGGTGATTGCTGCAATGGGCTCTTGGGTATCAGGAAGTGAGAGGATGGTGCAGGGCAGGATTGGGTTCACATCTTTTGTTCATAGGGTCACTATGAGTTGTACTCAACTTGACTGCACCTGACAACAAAAACAAACCAGGAAGGGTATGTATACGCCAGGGATGTATCCTGTCTCCATACCTTTTCAATCTATATGCAGAACAAATCATCTGG
Source organism: Elephantulus edwardii (assembly GCF_000299155.1). Classification (NCBI taxonomy): domain Eukaryota; kingdom Metazoa; phylum Chordata; class Mammalia; order Macroscelidea; family Macroscelididae; genus Elephantulus; species Elephantulus edwardii. The sequence goes on along the minus strand of NW_006399797.1, from coordinate 19,881,947 downwards.
GAGGCTGGGCTCTTATGAGAAGGAATTGGAGGAAGACTCATCAACAACCTGTGTTATGCAGATGACACAACCTTCCTTGCTAAAACTGAGGAGGAACTGAAGCACTTGCTCCAGAAAGTCAAGGACTGCAGCCTTCATTACAGATTGAAGCTCACCATCAAGAAAACAGAGATTCTCACCACTGGGCCAATTGACAGCGTAATGATAGACAGTGAAGAGCTTGAGACTGTTAATAGCTTTAGTTTGCTTGGCTCCACAATCACTTTTGGTCCCAGCAGCCAGAAAATCAAAAGGTGAATTGCATTGGCAAAGTCGGCTGTCAAGGACATCTCCAGAGTACTGAAGAGCAACAGTGTCAGTCTGGAAACTAAGGTGTGCCTGATCCAGGCCATGGTCTTCTCAGTTATATGCTATGCATCAGAAAGCTGGACAGTGACTAGGAATGATCGAGAATTGATGCCTTTGAGCTTTGGCACTGGAGAATAGTATTGAATAGACCATGAACTGGTAAGAGAACAAACAGGTTTTTCCTGGAGAGGGTGAAACCAGGTTACTCCTTGGAGGCAAGGATTTTGATGCTTCGTCTGACATACTTTGGGCATGTCGCAAGGAGGGACCCATCCTTGGAAAGAGATATTATGCTTGGGAGGGTGGAGGGACAGAGCAGGGGAGGAAGACTCGATGAGATGGATTGACTCAGTGACTCAGATAATGGGAGTATGTGTGTCAGATAAGAGTAAGATTGGGTCAGGATAGTGCTGGATTCAGAGCTGTTGTACATAAGGTAGCTATGAGTTTCAGGTGTCTTGACGGCACATAAAAACAACAGTAAAAGCAAGATACACTTCTGAGTAAATGTAGATTCCTCCACTATTACCAGATTACAAGAGTTGTGGAAGAGGGATCCATAACTGGAACTGCTTGCATTTGAAAATCATTGCCTAGCCTATGTATTGATGAAGGCAGGAACTCTATTTCATTAGTGAGTCTTTATTTTGTGGCACATTGTAGGATCATCATGAATGAATAAGTGAAAAAGCAAAGTATATGAATGAGAATGTCATTGTTTAATACCTTTTATATTCTAGTCTTAAATTTATTATTTGTAGATTAGCAAAATTCCGAGAGAGATACTCTCTTGTACTTGTTTACAAGTACTGTAACACCTTTTTTTCTTGTTCTGTTGGATTAAATCAGTAAAGCTTTTTTTTCCCCCCCGGAATTTTTTTATTTTAATGAAGATTTACAGAGATTTTGTATTTTCATTCATTAATTGTTGCACACTTCTTCTCTGCCTACCCCTACCCCTAGTTCGCTTTTCTCTTTGAAAAGTTAAAAAAAAAATTCTTTTCATTGTTATATAATCCCCCTCAAATCAGTAAAACTTTTAATCTTCAAAAGTTTTAACTTGCTCTGACAATTTAGTAAATGTGAATTATCAGGTTATGTTCTTTACCCATTAAATGGAGATATACTTATTATCCAGGACAGTCTTAGTTTAAAAGTATTATCCTGGTATAATATTTTTAATAACACACTTTACTCTCCCAATAGGTATTTTAAACAATAACCTACCCAAAACCCAAGTACCTTTAGGTTTTCAGTTAATTTTAAAGATAAAGCCAGTTACTGTTTTTTATGTCTATGAATTGAAGAAAGGAGTGTAATGGTATTTTTTTCTTATAGCCTTTCAGCCAGAGAACCGAATAAATGTCCCAGCTTTGGATACAGTTGTCACTCCAGATGATGTCAGATACTTTACAAATGAAACTGATGACATTGCTAATTTAGAAGCAAGTGTGCTTGAAAATCCTTCTCATGTACAACTGTGGCTCAAGCTTGCATACAAGTACTTGAATCAAAATGAAGGGTAGGTCAGCTTCTAATATTGTTGCACATTTATATTTTTATGTTTAAAGCATATCACCTATAGTAATCTTATTTCCTTCCTAGTAACAAAGAAAGCTTTGGGCTTTGTTGGGTAGTGGTTGCCCCCCAGCTGTCTGATGATCTTTTATTGTTTAGAGCTTTCAGAAATATTTAGATAAGATTTTGAGTTGTTTATGTGGCTTAACATCCGAATAATAAATTATAGTAAAGATTTTAACTCTCTAGTAGACGTTATTTCAAAGTAGAAGTATTTCAAGTAGTAAACTGAGTGATGTAAGGATTAATTTTTCTTCATATGATTATGACAACAATTGAACAGGTTAAACTTCATACTATTTCTCAGTTGGCTATTTAAAGCTTATATAAATACTTCAAAATTCTAGTTATTTAGCCATGCAAATTCTAGTTAATTAACAAGGTGTGTGTATATATTTTAGTATGTATAGATAGTTACTGTTGTATAATTGTATTTTCTGACTCTTAATTATTACTGAAGAAGATGGAGAGTCAATGTATGAGAGGAAGATCCTCGTCAAGATGGATTGACACAGTGACAATATAGGATAGGCACTAGTATATTATAAATGGTGAGGAAGGCACAGGATGGAGGAGGGTTCAGATTTGTTCTTCAGAGGCTTTTCAGGAGTCATAGTCACCTCCTTCACATACCACCACCAAGAAACCATTGATAATAAATATAAACTATTTTATTATAGAAATTTTGATGTTGTCATAACGGTTTGATTTTTTTTTTTTTAGTAAAAACTTCTATTTAGTGATGAAATGGTTTGACTTTTTAAAAATTAGTATGTCTGATATGACCATATAATTTAATATAAAAGTTTTACTAATAAGGAAGTACTGCAGAATGCAATATACCACACATATTTGAGTATGGTACTTATTTAACTTTATTTATGTTCATTTCCATATTAATGGAATAAGTTACAGTGCTTTCTTTTCTGACTCATTTACTGAGCCAAAAGAACTGTACCTTACTTTATGAATAGGATCATGAGAGAGAATTACCTTTTAAGAGATAGGAACCCTTTACTATTGAAAAGAACTATTATATTGAAAGCTTTGATATTTCATGCTGGCACTCTCTGACCTTGAGAAAGAGTTGCTTAACTTTTCCTGGACCTGTGTAAATCATAAAAGGTGTTGCTGAATACAGACATAAAGCACATTTGAAGTTGACAGTCTACTATTTTGTAACTTTTTTTCCCTCAGGTAAATGCTCATTTGAACTTTCACTTAAAAGAAAATTATTGTTAGGTCCATTCGCAAGCAGGTTTGGGGGTTTTTTTTAGAGGTGTTATTTAAAATCCTAGTTTTGTTAAAAAAAAAAATCCTAGTTTTGTTACCTTTAGTTATCCGAGGTTCTAGTTTCTTTTTATTTTTTTTATTTTTGAGGTTCTAGTTTCTTGAGAAGTCCTAGTATAAAATGAAATAAGACCGATAGTATATGAACCCTATTTATAAATTCTTAACACTCCTAACTTTTCTTTAAACATGTAGATTATGTTCAGAATCCTTGGATTCTGCTTTAAATGTTCTGGCTCGAGCATTGGAAAATAACAAAGATAATCCAGAAATTTGGTGCCATTACCTCCGATTGTTCTCAAAAAGAGGAACCAAAGAGGAGGTCCAGGAAATGTGTGAAACAGCTGTTGAATATGCTCCCGATTATCGAAGTTTTTGGACTGTGAGTAGGAAAGATTATATCCTGTGTGTATAATTCTTTTGGTCATCTTAAAGAAATGCAGTCTCTTTCTTTTTCCTGCCTCCCTCCTTTTAGTTTTAGTAATGTCAGTGCTACTTCTGTCTGAATTAGGTTTAATTGAACTACTTGAGCAAAAAATATTTTATTAAGGGGAATTTTTAAACTATTTGATAAAGAAGATAATACACAATTATTAAACATTTTTTCTCTTAAAAGGAAGCAGTTTCAGTTTGGGCAAAATTAAGTGTACTTTTTTCAAAAGTAAGTGTACTAAAGATAATTCTTTGTTGTATAAAATTTTCTTAGTACCAGGAAGTATTCTGGACTTTTTATTAGATGTCCTCATTGCTTGTGGAAAGTATCCTAATTTGTAATTTATACTAATAGCAAATTTTATCAAAATTCAGAGATTTGGTTGAAAGGATAGGATTTTCTTCATTCTCTTAAGAGAATGAGATCTTTCCTACCCAGGCTTACACTTGTAATTGATTCACTTATAAAATAAAACAAGTACAGGCAGTCCCCAGATTACAATAGTTTCCATTCTTAAGTCCTTCTTAGCAGCAGCCAAATGTTTGTCTTAGTATATATAGTGTACTTTTCTGTTAAAAGCTAATAAATAAAAGACTGCTTCTAGATAAAATGTTTTTTTTGCATAAAAATACAGTATTAGCAATTTGATCCTCAGGGGAAAAATAACTGAACCACTCTATGCATTTAAAATGTTAATATAACCCAGAGACTGCCTGGATGCATTAATACCTGAAATTTCAGTACCTGAATTCAGATAACATAATTACATGTACATTTTTAGATAAATGTAGTGACTTTATTTGCTGACTGAATTCAGAACTAAATCAACTTGTCACACTTTCTTTTCAACTCAGTACTGATTTGGATTTAGACAGTGAAGGGTGTTTGTTTTTGACCTGGAACTTTATAATCAAAAGTCCTGTTTATTAAAAGTTTATGCTTTTGGTCACAGCAGAGTATTATAAGGCATGGGTATTCGGAAGATTTGTTTTTCCTAAATTACCAAGTCGTTAAAGAGACTTGATTTCTTGAATAATCCTTTCTAATATAAATTAGAATTCTAATATAAATGCTTATGTTCAGACTTGTACCATCACACATCTAAGTGCAAATTATATGTAACTATATATTTGGACTTACAAGAAGGCCGTAGAGGTCTTGCTTTGGTTTGCCTATTTGTTTACAGAGAAGAACTAGAAGTGAACCTTTTTTGTTTACTTTTATTTCATTATAAACTTGGAAACATTAAAGGTAAAAACCTAGGTAATAGTATTAGGTGACTGGTATCTTCTTTCAAACATTTTTAATTTTTGTAGAAATTAAAGATTTAACTTGGCACTTTCTTAATGAAATGTAGTTTTCTAGCATATTATAAAACATGATTAATTCTTTGAAACCTCTTTGGGTAGTTTCTACACCTAGAAAGCACCTATGAAGAAAAAGATTATGTATGTGAAAGGATGATGGAGTTTCTGATGGGAGCAGCCAAAGAAGAAGCTTCAGATATGCTGTCCTTTCAGCTTTTAGAGGCTCTTTTGTTTAGAGTTCAGCTGCATATATTTACTGGAAGATACCAAAATGCGCTTGCAATTTTACAGGTAAACATATTATGTAAATGCATCCATTAGAGAAGTTTAAATTATGAATAGAGTTAGTTATTTAATGGTAAGGACATAGGCTTCGGATTTGAATCCCTGTCTGGTCACTTACTGGTAAGTTATGTGACATTGGACAAGTTCATGAATTTTTTTTCTCAACTACCTAGTGAGAATGATACCCTTTTTTGAGTTTTAAGAGGTTAAATGAAAATAATGTATCATACTCACCACATTAATTTCAGGATTAGAACTAACAAGGGGAGTAAAAATTTTCTATGTGGGTTATTTTTTGTTATTTTTATTGTCTGTTATCTCATTTGATTTGCAGTATTGGGGTGTTTTAAAGGCACACATAATTTCTTTTCTTCATTGAGTATCTTAACTTGAGGAATATAAAGTCATGGCTTTGCATTTTGAAAGAAAGGACATCTGTTAAAATTTTGGCCTGGGTATGGTATTTTAAGAACCATTCCAGAAATAGATCACTTTTATTTTTTTTCTTGCTTTATAATTGAAACTTATTTTGAATAGGAGTCATTATTTTTAAAAACACTTTCAGTTTATTTTTTTATTTTACCTAGAATGCTTTGAAATCTGCTAATGATAGAATAGTAGCTGAATACCTTAAAACAAGTGATCGATGTTTGGCATGGCTAGCCTACATACATCTTATCGAATTCAACATTCTTCCTCCAAAATTGTATGATCCATCTAATGCCAATCCTTCAAGAATTGTTAACACAGAACCATTTGTAATGCCGTGGCATGCAGTTCAAGATGTAAAGACTAATCCAGACATGTTGTTAGCAGTTTTTGAAGGTATGTATAAATGGTTATGTTTAGAGCCATCAGTTTATCTGTTATGATTACTTCATAATTAATTAAGTAGAATAAATTAATTAAGTAGAATAAATTAATATCTGTAAATTGCAATTTTTTAAATTACATATATGCTTAAAAAATTAAGGATTGAGTTCTCTAAGATGAACATTGATTTCTGTGAGAACCAGGCAGTGTATACTGCAAAAAAATGTTATTTCTTTTTAAGGGTGAATAGCCTCTTGAGAAGATAAAAATATCTATGCACTTGACATTATTTAACATGTATTCGTAGTCTAAATTATATGTAATGAGATTAAGATCTGTGATATATGTAACTGTATAGGTATAAATTCAAAAGAGATTTTTGTAGATTAGCATTATCAAGGAACTGGACTTTGAAAGTCCCGGTTATTATGTGTTTGGTGGAGATGCTTTCTGCATTTTGGTTGATTCTGATTCATAGTGGCTCTAATAAGCATAGAATGCTACATAGGATTTCATGGACTGAAATCTTTAAAGATACAGACACCAGGTTTTTTTTTTCTCCTGGTGAGTTTGAACCACTGACCTTTTGGTTAGCAGTCACATGGCTTATCCCTTGTGTCTTTGAAACCTTTCTGGGATGGTGAACTTCTTTCGTGATGGGAACCTCTGTCTTCCTTATCTCTATTTGTCAGAGTTTTCTGTCATGATGTGTAACATTTTACTAAATAAAAAAATTAACTCACTGCTGTTGAGTCAGTTCTGACTTGCAGCCACCTTTTATTGGCTTTCTGGGGCTTGAATTACTGAGTAAAGGAAGGGAAAGAAGAGTATTGTTACTAGGGCAACTAGAGTGAAGTTAACAAAAAGTAATAGTTTCAAATGGATAGAAAAAGGAGAAGAATGAGTCCTTAGCAAAGTGAGAGTTTTATGCTGGTAAATACAGGAATAAAGACACAAAATTTTCAAGAACTTCTGAAAGTGTGCTAAACTTGATGTCAATACAAATTCTTTAGGAAACAATATACTGAAGAGAAATGATACAGAAAGCAGAAAAAACAATCAGTAGCTAATGATTATAACTGAAGCACAAGAAAATTAACCTGAGGAAGGAGAATTATTTGCTAAAGGCATCTCAAGTTTTCACATTAGAGGTGTGGAAACATGAAAAGTGAAGGAAGTGGAAAAGAAATACTCAAGGATAATTTCAGAGTTTTGAATCTGGGCACAGGAACATGTCATTAATAGGAAACTGTCAAAATGGGATGATTGATTTTCATAGTTGTTAGGATGATGTAGAACAGGGCAAAATTCTGATATGCTGTTCATAAGGTTGCTCGCTATAAGTAGTAGTTGATTTCATAGAACCTGGTAACAACCTCTGCATGTGCAAGTTGGACAGTGAATAAAGAAGACCAAAAAGATTTGATGCTTTTGAATTGTTTTGTCAAAGAGTACTGAATGACTGACAAAGAAATTGGTCTTGAAAGAAGTGTGACCAGAGTGCTCTGTAGAGGCAAGAATAGTGAAACTTCATCTCTCATACTTTGGACATATTGCCAGGAGGGATCAGACTTGGAAAAAGACATCATGGCTGAAAAAGTTGAGAGCAAAAGAGAAGACTCAGTGAAATGGACTGAGACAGTGACAGCAACAGAGAGCTTTGATCATGGCAGAGATGGTTAAGATGGCATAGGATAGGGCAAGATTTTGATCCATCAGTCAGGGGTCACCGTGAGTTGTAGTTGAGTCAGCAACATCTAAGAAGAAAAGCAACTTGTCATATAAAGCCAATACGAATACAGAATTATTGAATACGGAACCACTGTTCTTAGGAAAAATACCCTTTGGTTAAAACTTTTTTTTGGTTAACTGAGCAGTACATAGCTTTATTTATATGTACTTTTGTTTAATGCACTTTAATATAGTTTTGTAAATACTGAACTTAAGATAACAACTCTTAGAAGTCATGTCTGAATGGAGCTTCTCACTCATTACTTTTAAGTTGGAACTGATGTAAAGCTGAATATCTGTTGGAATTCTGAGGCTATAAATCACACAGGAAGAGGTTGCTAATTTTTCTCCCACAGAGCTACTATTGGATTCAAACCGCCAGAGAGAAAAAGAAAAAAAAACCAAAAAACAAACAAAAAAAACACCCCGCCAGAGAGGTGTGGCCTTTGAGTTGGCACCACAACACCCTATGGACATCACCACCTGAGCTCCCTACTTGTTTTTGCCATAGGGCACTTTACAGCCTTCTTGCAGTTAGGAATATGAAACATCAGTTTGCCCCTATACTTAGGGGCCATTTTATACAGCAAAATGATCAGCGTAAAACACAATCGTGAAAGCTAAAACAAGAACGTAGAGATTGCCTTACTTGGCTTCATTTGGAAATCTGTTTCTGTCAACTCATGTCTCCTTTGCTCCTTTCTGTTAATGGTCACAGGAATACCAGAGGTTCTGATTTTTGAGGTTACAAATACATTTTAGTGAGTAGTTAAATTTTACAAATACAGACTCTACTAATAATGAGGATTGTGTTTATTCTTTTGATTACTTGAGATGCATTTTAAGGAATTTAGGATAAATTCAGAGACGTTTATTTATGGGGGAAAATATTGTCAGATGTAAGAGCTTCTGTTGGATAGTTTTATAGGAAAGTGAGGAGGATTTGAATATAGCAGTTTGGAGATTGCTGAAGTGCTTACTTTGAGTTAAATCAAGCCAAAAGGCAGTTGCCTCAAGTTAATAATTTCTACTCAGAGCAACTGCATGTGTTGCATAATTGACCTACACAGAGTTTTGCAGGCTGTTACCTTTCCGAAGCAAATGGCAGTCTTTCCTTCCAAGGTGCCTGTTGGTAGATTTAAACAAGAATTTAACATTTTATACCACTCAGGGACTTCTTCCTTTGAAAAAATGGGAAGCATTTGGAAGTTCAGTAAAGCTGAGTAAGATGATGATCAAGTAAAAGAATAGGCCATCTTTTCCCACTTTTTTTTTTCACTGAGGTAGCACAATAAAATATGTTATGTTTAATTCATATTGTGATATTTTTGGATAGATGCAGTGAAAGCTTGTACTGATGAGAGCCTTACTGTTGAGAAAAGAATAGAGGTCTGTCTTCCACTTTATATGAACATGATTGCTCTGTACCAGCTTCTGGAGAGGTAAAACTTAATTGACCCATACTTAACGTTTCTATTTAAAATGGCTCATTTTAGGTAGTGAAACTTTGTTTTTTCTTACTAAGGTTTGAAGCGGCAATAAAGCTTTGTAAACATTTACTGGAATCATGTCCTATGAACTGCCAGTTGTTGGAAGCCCTTGTTGCTGTATACTTGCAAACAAATCAACATGAAAAAGCCAGAACAGAGTGGCTTACTGCGTTTGAAAAAAATCCTCAGAATGCAGAAGTTTTTTATCATACAAGTAAATTGTTCATCTTACAGGTAAAAAATAAAATGAATCAGTTTTATAAGATGATCTTTTGATTTCTATTTTTTTCACCCTTTAAGATATTTCATGCTTTAGTTTCTCCTATAATGCACACTATATGCCTTTTCTCTCTGATATACCTTATGCATAGTTAAACAGTTATACCTATTACATTGATTTTTAATTTTGTTGGTAGTTGCTTTATATACTTGTCTTAAGGACAAGAACCAGGTCTTACTAATTTTTGATCCTAATACCCAGCACAGTGAAAAATATGTGATAGAAGCTTAATAGATAATTGTTGGGTGAAACTGAGTCTGTAGTGGTATTAAGTGTTAAGCTACTTAGTGGTTAATTAAACTTAATTCAGTGATCAAGATATAAAAGTTAACCAAATGTGCTAATGTACCTTTCTTGAATGTGAACTTTACCCTCCTCTGCTCCAAGCAAGACTTAAATCTAATTAGTAATATTGGAGGATTTTCTTCTTCTTTGAAGTATTTTACTTAAATATTGTTAATGTATGTTTCCTTTTTAAACAAAATAGAATGAAGGTGATACGCTTCTTCCATTTTTGCGGAAATTTCTCGCATCCTTCTTTAAACCTGGATTTGAGAAATACAGTAACTTGGATCTGTTTCAGTAAGTTTGTAGAACTTGTTTGATTTGTAGAGGATAGAGACTAGTTAAATTTCCCTGGAAAGATTATTTTGTGACTTGATTTGTTTTAGTTAGACTGCTATATTTGAAAGACTCCTTTATAGAATTCTTATGAGGGCAGTAGAGTTTAAAGAAATGGAGACAAAATATAAGGTACTTTACATATTTATTAAAAACTGCGTATTTATGAAGGAGTTATGTTGGCCTAATGATAAAACGCTGTGCTGAATGTCAAATGCACAGGGTTTGAATCTACCAGCTCCTGCACAGGCAGTCTCTTCCCATGTGATTTACTGCCTCTGAGAACTTACTGGAGGTTCAGCTATGAATTGGTTCTGACTCAGTGACACATATCACATGCGTGTGTGTGCATTTTAAAGATGACTAATTTTATTATTAATGGTTTTACTTTTAGCACGTAATAAAAAAAACTGTTGTAAGATGCTCTTAGTGATTTTTTTAGGAGATAATTTATTTTATTTGTGATCTAATGTGAATATAAATATTACACTGTTTTCCTTCATTAATTCTAAATGGAAGGACTGTAAGTTTGGAAATAATGTTGAATAAATACTGTTTTAAGGACAAGGTTGTAAATTTGTTAGGTTTGAAGGGCACACGGTCCTTGTTATTACTACCCAACTATGCTGTTTTAGGGATGAAGCAGCCCCACTGACTATATAAATGAATGAGCACAACTGTATTTCCTAATAAAACCTACTTTCTCCTAAGTCAGTAGTCCTTCCCTTCTACAATTTTCTGAAAATGTGGCAGTTAAGAGAGATAGCAAAAAAATTTTGAGTTACTTCCCAGACTTGAGTCTCTTTTCACTTGTCTTATGGTAATCAGTTTTCTGACCACAATTGTTTTAGTACCTTTACTGCTGTGCTGTGTTGATTAATATCTCCATTATAAAAGAGTTATATAAGTCCAAATTAATGAGGAATTAAATTGTCCTTTAAGTATTTAAAGATACTTAACTGCTACCTCATGCTCACCTCTGTTGTTCATTTTATTTCTTCTCAAACTGGCAAAGGGCCAATCAATCCAAGGCTAAATCAAACTCACTTCATATTTGTTGGTTCTGGTCTTCCCTTGGGCTTGGGGTTACTGTTAGTTTATTTAGCTTAAAAGAAAAAGTTGACACTATTTATGTTAGTAACTAATGATTTTTTTTTAAAGATTTTTTTGATACCAAATAATTAAGGAGGAAAAAAATGACAATACCAGTAGAAATTTTAAAATAGCCCCCAAATAATCTTTTTGTTGTTTTTTAAATTATCCAGCTTAAAAAAATTTTTTTTCTTCTTTTTGTGAGAATAATCATAAGTTACTAAGAAGAGAAAAAAGGTATCCTTTGGCTACTTTATTTGGAGAATATAGAAGACTTTGCACAAAGAGTATGTATTTCTGTTAATTTAGGAAGTCTTTTTGAGTCAGGTTTTAGAAAGGCAATAATATTGTGACATCATTTTTGCCATCCTTTTATTTATATTGAAATAATTTAATATTTATAAATCTTGCCAAAGTATAGTAATAGAAGAAATAGAATTGGGTGGTTTAAAGAGATTAAAAACACTCTCCATTATTCTTTTGAAGTAATTTTAAAATACAAGGTAAGCAGTTTTACTAGCTTATCGTTTTTGAGATCAGTATATTTCCTTTTAAAAAAAATTCATTTCACCCAAAATATTGATAAATTTTGTACACATACATATTCTAATACAGGTTTAGATATGCTGGAGGGGGAAAAAACAATATCTAGTCAAATAGATTTGTTTGATGATTGACTTCTTAAAGCCTTTGCTTGCCTAATAAGTTCTGTCATTTTTCTTTGCCAATATGTTTTGTCATTTTTCAATAAGGGGCTTTAATTTCACTAGTTTCCAACCTTATTTGATCATGATTTCTTTCTAACCAGTATGCCATAGAAAACTCTTTGATCTCATATATAAAATAAAACTGGTGGTATGTATGAATGCATGTGAGCAGTTGTTTCAGGTAACAGATTTTGTAAATATTTTATAGGAAAGTCCAAGATGTATGGGAAGACTTTATTATTAGACATTTTCATGCTTTTTCCTATGTAATTAGGTTTAATTAGAGGAGTTTAGTAACTTTGAGGGTTTGAAGCCTTGAACTTTAATGAGCAAAGACTTAATGAGTTGTGGGAGGATGTCAAATGTATCATCCAGGAAGAGTGCAAACGGTCATTACAAAGACAGAAGAGGAAAAAAGACCAAAGTGTATGTCAGAAGAAACTCTGAAGATTGCACTGGAGTGCAGAGAAGCCAAAACACAAGAATTCAAGATACTAAAGAACTGAAAATTAAAGAAGATTCCAAAAGGCAGCACGGGATGACAAAGCAAAATATTACAATGAAATGTGCAAGGAGCTGGAGTCAAAAATCAAAAGGGCCGAACTCGTTCAGCATTTCTTAATCTCAAGGAACTGAAGAACAAATTGAAACCTAGAGTTGCTATAATCAAGGATGCTTTAGGCAGAATATTAAATGACCCAGGAAGTATTAAAAGAAGATGGAAAAAATAAACTGAGTCACTGTATCAAATGGAATTGGCAGACACAGAAGAATTTCATGAAATAACATATGAGTAAAAGCCTATGGTGCTGAAGGAAGACGTTCAAGCTGCTTTGAAGGAAAGAACAAAAAATAAGGCCCCAGGAATAGATGGTATACCAATTGATGTATTTCCGTTAATAGATCCTGCCCTGGATGTGCTCACCAAGTTGTGCCAAGAAATCTGGAGAACAACCACTTGGCCAACTGGCTGGAAAAGATCTATATTTGTTCCCATTCCAAAGAAGGGTGACCCAACAGAGTGTGGAAACTACAGAACAGTGTCATTGATTTCACATGCAAGCAAGATTCTACTGAAGATTATCCAAAAACGACTGGAACAGCACATCAGCAGAGAACTACCAGAAGTCCAGGCTGGGTATAGAAGGGGTCGGGGTACTAGGGATATTGTAGCTGATGCTAGATGGATCTTAGCTGAAAGCAGGGAATACCAGGAGAATATCTGTGTTTCATTGACTATGCAAAGGCACTTGACTGTATGGATCATAACAAACTGTGGCTGACTGTGAGAAGAATGGGAATCCCAGAACACTTGATCGTTCTAATTCGAAACCTATACTTGGACCAAGAGGCAGTCGTCAGAACAGAGCAGGGAAACACTGGGTGGTTCAAAATTGGGAAAGGTGTGTGCCAGGGATGTGTCCTATCTCCATACCTTTTCAACCTGTATGCAGAACAGATTATCCGAGAGGCTGGGCTCTGTGAGGAGAAGGGTGGCGTCAGGATTGGTGGAAGATCTATTAACAGTCTGCATTATGCAGATGACACATCCCTGCTTGCTGAAACTGAGGAGGACCTCATGTACTTGCTGCAGAGGGTCAAGGACTGCAGCCTTCAGCATGGACTGAGGCTCAATGTCAAGAAGACATATATTCTCACCACTGGACGAATTGGCAGCATCAGGTTGGATGGTTAAGAGACTGAGATTGTTAACAACTTTAGTCTGCTTGGCTCCACGGTCAACACTCTTGGTGCCAGTAGCCAGGAAATCAAAAAACATATTGCGATGGGAAGGTGGGCTGTTAGGGACCTCTCCAGGGTACTGAAGAGCAGTGGTGTCACTCTGGAGACTTTAGGTGTGTCTGATACAGGTTATGGTCTTTGCAATCACTTGTTATGCATCAGGGAGTTGGACAATGACTAGGAAGGGTAAAAGGAGAATTGATGCCTTTGAGCTGTGGTGCTGGAGAAGAGTATTGAATGTATCATGGACTGCCAAGAAAACAGATTTATCCTTGAGAGGGTTAAACCAGACTGCTCTTTGGAGGCAAGGATTCTGAGGCTTCGTCTGACATACTTTGGGGATGTTTTAAGGAGGGACTGTTCCTTGGAGAGGGACATCATGCTTGGAAGGGTAGAGGGACGGTGCAAGAGGAGAAGACCCTCTATGAGGTAGATTGATTCAGTGACTGGGGTGATCGGGATGGGTGTGTCAGAGGCAGTGCAATTGGCACAGGACAGAGCAGGGTTTAGGGCTGTTGTACATACGGTTGCTATGAGTGGCAAGGGACTGGACGGCATGTAGCAACAACAACAACTAGTGTAGAAAGAGAAAATGAACAAGCCCATTTGTTTAAAAAAAAAACCTCTAAAAAAGCTCTTTTATGAATGTTGCTGTTGTGTGCCTTTGAACCTGAGTCGACTCATAGGTGATCCTCCAGTTGGTTTTCAGAGTCAGTTAAGTAGTTGCATGTGAGAAAATTGTTCATCCTCTTGTGAAGCAGCTGGTGAATTTGAACTGTGTACCTTTGGATTTGCAGTTCAGGTTCTTACCACTAGGCCACAAGAGCAAGTATAATGGTTGAATAAAATACCAATCTGCTCTGTAAGCTTTTGCTCAAATCATAATGAAAAGTTGAAAAGAAATACCTTCAGCCATTTTAAAAAATATCTTAGACAACAAGAGTTACTCGTGTAGAATAAAATAATAAAACTCAAAGGATTCTAGAGATATGACCCATAGGATTTCCTAAGCTGTAATCCAAGAGAAGGGAGCTCTGGTGGTCTAGTTGTAAATTGCTCACCCAAAGGCACACAATTTGAAACCACCCGCAGAAGAAAGATGGTCAGTCTCCTCTTGGGTAATTTACAGCCCTGGAAAACCTGCTGAAATGTCAGCTATGAGTTGTTTTTGACTTGATGGTATATAACAGTAACAGATATAATTATAGGGATATGGTTTATAGATGAATATAAAACTTGACTACTTTTTAAAATATGTCAAATTAAGTTTTATTAAAACTTACATTGTTTTGTTTTAGCATGATTATGTAATTCATGTGTGTATAATTTCAAATTTTGTTTTTATTTTAGGTGTCTCTTAAATATCCCAGGACGACTTGACATTCCAGCTCATTTATATAAAGGGAATTTTAATGATGAAATGTTTAATAGCCAAATCCCTTACTTGTGGCTGATTTACTGGTGAGACATTATTGTGTATGGAAAAGTGTTGTTTATGTTTATTGTTACTGATTGACATTGTGTTAAATTAACATTATGTTAAAGCCATAGAAACAAAGTTGCAGAAATAGTAAAGTTAATTATACCAAAGAAGAAAGATAAAAAGAAAGATTTAAATGCTGTTGTCTGTAATATTTACGATGATCTTTGGAATTCCTTTACCTAATAGAATTGGACTGTCATTGTCTCATGTTTTCCTTCATTTTTTTATACAGCCTATGTCATCCCCTTCTATCAAGTGTTAAAGAGGCAGAGGAGGCATATGAGACCGCATTAGGGGTGACCATGAGATCTGATATAATACAGAAGATTTGGCTGGAGTAAGTTTAGTTCTTCCTAATAACGATGGAATTTTGCAATAAGGGGATGTGGTGGGAGAGGGGGTGATCAGCTTTCTTGATGAAAGAATTACTGACTGGTTATTCTAACTTAGCATGATATTTTTTTCTTTTGGCAGTTATCTTGTCTTTGCCAATAACAGGGCTGCTGGATCCACAAACAAACTTCAAGACTTCACATTTTTTACTGATTTAGTGAATAGATGTTTGGTTACAGTCCCTGCCCGATATCCCATTCCTTTTAGCAGTGCTGATTACTGGTCCAACTATGAATTTCATAATAGGGTAAGAACTTAAAATTTTTTCTAAGTTTTTTGTATTTCTTATTTAAGAACTTAAATGACAGCAAAAATTCTATACCAAGAGAGCTTTTAGAACCATTTTCCTATTATTCACCATTATTCTAAACTATATTTCTTATTTAACTTTTCAAAGTCTAGAAACAGTGTCCCTTTGCTCTTTAAAACTCAGGATTAGAAAAAAATGCATTTGATTATTTTTTAGTTAAGAAAATACTTCTAGCATAGAAGTTATATTGTTTAAAGAAATACATGATGGTATATATTGAAATAATTGCCATTGTTTTTTAGTATTTTCATTTAATGAAGGAAAATGCTTAGACATTTTATTGAATAAAAAATTTTTGTAGCTAAGTAAGAGTGGATTTAGAGACTAGCGGCTATTTTTGATCAAGTTTAAACCAAGCATAAAATAGAATGCCATTTTTCAGTTTAAAAGTAGAAACTGACCAACAAGATATATTTACAAAGTTGTTTATAGGGTAATGAAACAAAGATGTTTCTTTGTAGTTTATTTTCAGAAAACCCTTAAACCATTTATTCAGTGCAGTATTACACTAGCATTCTTATATGTATGTGTGTATGTATATATTCATATACACATACATGCATTTGATTTGTTTTTTATTGAAATAATTTTGTTGATAATGAGCATAACCAATTATTATGCTTTATACTTTTATGCCATTCTTTGTCCCAGGATCTCAAACCACTTTATGGACATTAAGTCATTTATACACGGGCATTCCATGAGCAAGATGTGGCAGGTATTATTAGCCCTATGACTTGCCCAACTATACAGCAAGTAAAGGTAGACTCAGGAATGAAATCCCAGTTTCCTGACTGCTTGTCAGTGTTTCTCAGTCCATGGTTCTCATCACTAGACCTTATTTCCTAATTCATATTTGAAGTCACTAATATAATTAATGATAGGAATATAACTCACAGCATTGTACATTGTCATAATTTATACATTCATGTCTTCAAGACCATTTTGGTTTTCTCATTAAAGCATGTAGGTGGGGTTTACATTTTTTGGTTGTATTAATTTTTTTCCCCTCAACCTTTACAGGTTATTTTCTTTTATTTGAGCTGTGTTCCAAAGGCCCAGCATTCTGAAACCTTGGAACGATTTTGCTCAATTATGCCAGCTAATTCTGGACTTGCCCTGAGGTAAGAGTAAATAAAATTCTTTTGGTCTTCAGTTCAATAGTATGTTTTTGTTATGGGCCTTTGAGTTGGAACCAACCCATAGCTGACCTCCAGTGGATTTTCAGAGGTAGTTAATTGGATGGGAAGAGATTGCCCATTCTTCCCTCATAGAACAGTCGGTGGGTTCAAATGATGTGGCTTTGGGATTGCAACATAATTTCTTACCACTAAGCCACCAGAGCTCCCTATGGACCCTTCATATAAAATTATTCATGAAAACTTTAAGGCATTTAACTGGGTGGATCATAACAAGTAATGCCTAAAATTGAGCAGAATGGGAATCCCAAGAGCACTTAATTGTACTCATATGAAATCTATACCTGGACCAGGAGGCTGCTGTGTGAACAGAGCAAGGGACCACTATTGTTGTTGTTATGTGCTGTCGAGTCGCTTGCGACTCATAACGACCCTATGTACAACAGCCCTAAACGCTGCTCTGTCCTGTGCCAATCACACTGTCTCTGACACTCCCATCCCGATTATCCCAGTCACTGAATCAATCCACCTCATAGAGGGCCTTCCCCTCCTGCACTGTCCCTCCACCCTCCCAAGCATGATGTCCTTCTCCAAGGACCGGTCTCTTCTCACAACATGTCCGAAGCATGTTAGACGGAGCCTCAGAATCGTTGTCTCCAAGGAACCACCTGGTTTAACCCTTTCCAGGACAAATCTGTTTGTTTTCCTAGCAGTCCACGGTATTCTCAGTACTCTTCTCCAGCACCACAGCTCAAAGGCATCAGTTCTACCTCTATCCTCCTTGGTCATTGTCCAACTCTCTGATGCATAAGAAGTGATTGCAAAGACGATGGCCTTTATCAGCTGCACCTTAGTCTCCAGAGAGACACCATTGCTCTTCAGTATTTTGGAGAGGTCCCTAACAGCAGACTTTCCCATGGCAATGCGCCTTTTAATTTCCTGATTGCTTGTGCCAAGACTATTTATTGACTGTGGAGCCAAGCAAACTAAAGTTGTGTACAATCTCAATCTCTTCATCATCCATCCTGATGCTGCCAATTGGTCCAGTGGTGAGAATCTTTGTCTTCTTGACATTGAGCCTCAATCCATATTGTAGGCTGCAGTCCTTGACACTCTACAGCAGGTGCTTCAGGTCCTCCTCAGTTTCAGCAAGCAGGGTTGTGTCATCTGCATAACGCAGATTGTTGATAAATCGTCCACCAATCCTGACCCCACATTTCTCCTCATAGAGCCCAGCCTCCCGGATAATCTGTTCTGCATATAGGTTGAAAAGGTATGGAGATAGGATGCATCCCTGGCATACACCCTTCCCAATTTTGAACCATGCAGTGTTCCCTTACTCTGTTCTGACGACTGCCTCCTGGTCCAAGTATAAGTTTCGCATTAGAACGATTAAGTAGCTCGAGTTGCTATACTCAAGGTTTAAAATTAGGAAGGAATATGTCAGGGTTGTATTCTCCTCATACTTATGCAATCTGTATGCTTAGCAAATTATTTGAGAAGCTGGACTCTGTGAAGAGGAATATCATGTTAGGATTGTAACGAGATTCGTCAGTAAACGTACATTATGGAGATGACACAATCTTGCTTGCTGATATTGAGGACTTCAAGCACTTGTTGCAGAGGATCAGGAAATATGGCCTTCAGTATGGATTGTATCTTAGTGTTAAGAAGGCAAAGAGTGTTTTTTATAATCTGCAAAAGCTAATGAATATAATTTTTATTATAAAACATCAACTTTAATAAAGTATTTGACAGAGAAAGTAGTAATTTTGACTAGCTTCTTTTACAGATTTTCATGTAGTAGTAATTGCTGATATTTCTTGATTTTCTTGTGGTCCTTCTTGTCCTTTTTCTCACTGGAATTCAGACTTAGTCATTGTACTTGCATCTCGGTTCAAGAACTATTCAAGATTAAGCATGCTCTGTTTAATTTTCTGTTTAATACTGTGAAGTTGGACTCATATTTTAAAATCATGATTATTTGGATAAAGGAAGGGAGAGTGTTGTTTGGACAGAGCTCTTTAATATCATTTAGGGGTATATAGATCTTGCTTTAGCTTGTTGAAGATGAACCTAAGTCGTGACTAGATTGTTTGTTAGATAGATACATTTCTGTCTCAAGATCATTTTTGTAAGAGGCATTCTAGAAAGGCCTCTGTAGGACCTTAATGGAATTAAACAGTTAAAATTATTACTCACAGACATTCTATTCATGGTACACATTTGGGATTCTGTACATTTGCAGTGCTTTGTTCATTTTCCTGACTCTGCTTTACAGGCTGCTTCAACATGAGTGGGAAGAAAGCAATGTTCAGATTCTGAAACTCCAAGCCAAGATGTTTACATATAATATCCCAACATGCCTGGCCACCTGGAAAATGTAATGCAACAATCAAGTACATGTTTTTATAGCTATTGTTTTTATTTATAAGGTTTACTTCAGACAGGTAAATCTAAAATGACAACTATTTTTTCCTCTTGAGGAGATCTTGACTCTCATTTGACTTAGTTTTGGTACTGGCTGAATTTAATACCAAGAATACAATTTCCTCTACAGGCAGAAAAAGATAGACTTTAATTTGCCTTGAAAATTTAAAATCCTGTTCAGAAAATACTACTGTTTGTCAAATATATCTGATATATATGTTTTAAGACTCCTTTAAAATATGAGGTTATTCCCACTTAAGTGTTTGTTCTTTTAGTAATTAAAGTGTGAGATAAAGATTTTTTTGTGTGTTTTAGGTAAAAGTTTACCGAACAGTTAGTTTTTCATTTAACAGTTCATACACAGATTATTCCATGACATCGGTTGCTGTCTCCACCAAGCAGGTGTCTTTCATTAGTAGTTAAGAGTATTTTTTTCATGAACTTTATTTATATTCAAAACACTGGTTTGTTTTTACTATGTAAAGTTGATAAAAATTGTTGAATTTTTCTTTTCACTATAGGTAACCCTCCTTGGAAGTTTAGCGTGTTACTTTCAGGAAGTTTTGTACTCAGATCCCCACAGTCAGTATTCTGCCAGTGGTGGTATCTTTTCTTTTTTTCAAAGACATATAATTTTTTCCCCCTTCTTTCTATATTCCTTTTTATCTTAGAGCCATTGCTGCTGAGATTGTTCTAAAGGGACAAAAAGAGGTAAGCTATTACTGAATGTGAAATGGGTCATATTTTTAAACTGTTCTTTTGTGACTTTTCAATTTAAAGGGTTAATGCATAAAAGTTACTCTTCTGAGAATACTAAATGTATAGAGAATTGAAAACACAACAGTCCTTTTGTCTTGAATGTTATGTTTTGTTCTTTATACAGTTAAAATTGTTAGAGTTTGTTCTTTATAGAGTTAGAATTATGGAGGTACTTTCTGTCATGCTTCCTGATGGACTTCTCTCTGTATCTATCTTATAGGTCCACCGTTTATATCAGAGAGCCTTACAGAAGTTACCTCTTTGTGCGTCACTGTGGAAAGATGTAATGCTTTTTATATTTTATTTCATCTTGAAGTTTTCCAATAAATTTTCTGCATGTGCCATATCCATTGATGTGGTAATGCTCAGATTCTAGCTAAATCTTACTTATGTGCTTCCCTGTCTTTTACAGCAACTCTTGTTTGAAGCATCAGAAGGAGGTAAAACTGATAACCTGAGAAAACTAGTTTCCAAGTGCCAAGAGATTGGAGTCAGCCTAAATGAGCTCTTAAATTTAAACAGTAACAAAACAGAGAGCAAGAATCACTGAACACTGGGTGCAGTCAGTTCTAAGTTATATTAATTGCCAAATTATTTGAATGATCCTTCAAGATTAGGCTGATCCCTGGCTAAGGTCTGTATAAAGCAGACAAGTATTACTGATCATATCAAGTTCCTTACAATATTCTATCCTCAAAACCGGAGGCAATGAACATAACCTTCTTCAGTTGGATAAATGAACTTCCTGTTTGGCCTGCTTCTAGGCCCAGCCAGATTGTCATAACATCATGTACGTAAGTATAGTTCCTCAAAGTGACTGACATTTATTTTCATTTTGTGGGTTTTTTTAAATTTTTATTTTATTTTTTACTTTTTGCCCTTTTATGTTGTGCTATTCCTGATTCACTTGACACTCTCTGATGCCTGAGAGGTTCTTGTTTGGGGTTTAATTTCTAGGGCTGTGTTTACAGTAAAAAACAGGCAGTACCTTTTGGTTCTTCCTTTTAAAAATCTTTTGAGATTCTTTATTTCAGGATTTAAAACTTAAGCAGTCCATCTTAAGTGTAACTGCCATGGCCACAAGTCTGCTAGTTGCACTTGAATTGCTCTAACAGGGTTGTTTATTACCCTTTCTACGTTCTGGACTCCTTGCTGAGACTGTTTAACTTGAAGATAAAAGAAACTATTGCAGTTGCCAGTGCATCAGAACCTAAGAGTGGTCAAATATTATGTGCAATTTTTTTGTAAAGATATTTTAATTTATAATAAAGTTTAACAGTTTAAAGAACAGTTAATATTTGAACTGCTTTGTATTGAATTACTACTTTGTAGTATTAAAATTGTTTATATTCAGAATATTTTGAATATAAGTTAACTTTTTTTAAAATGTTGCTGTCTTGATTCACTTTTCACACACTTGTGGGAGAAAAGGGTTAAAATAGGAAGGGTGGCTAGTCATCATAACTTTATCATTATTACACTGAGCCTATTTTTATATATAAAAATAACCCTTCAGTGACTTAAGATTGCAGTAAAAATACACATAACAAAATATTTGCAGATTCCACAATTTTTACATACATTATTAAGTGGCATGGTTAGATTCTTAATGTTGTATAATCATTATTGATAATCTTTTCCCAAAACACCCACTAACCAATGACACTTTTAAACTTTAAGGCCCTCTTTTGTTTTGAGAACAGTGAAAAGTTAGGTTTTAATTACCATTAAATTCCTTGTTCTCAAAATCATAGTATTTAGAAAGTATCTTCCAACTGCACTCTGAATTATTTGCCTCAGGACATGTCCTATGTTGAATATCAGTCTGACCAAATATAAAAGAGACCTTGATTTTTGTTTTGTTTTCCCATCGGTCTCTGTTGAGTTGGGAGCTCTAGTGGCTTATGCTGTAAGGAGTATTTTGCATTTGCACTGCTAACGCAAAGGCAGCACTTCTCTAGCCGTTTGAATCCACTATTTGTTGAGGGAGAAAGACAGTTTGCTCCTAGGTAATTTACAGCCTTCTAAAAACCTTTGTGGAGGGTCAGCTGTTAAGCCGGTCCAGTTTGACTGCAGTGAGTTGCTTGTACTTGGCAGAAGAAATTGGAATTCACACAATAGTTCTTAAAACAATCTGTGATCTAATGTTAAAGGCAGAGGATCAGCCTTATCAAATGCTAGGCAAACTTGTTCATCTTTACAGAATTACTGTGCATTGGTGTTTGCAGAGCCATACTCAAATTATGCATGTAACTCCAGAGGTACGGCCCTGCAGGCTGTGCACCATAACCGTTCCAGAAGTCACCATCTACATATTTCTTGTGGTCATGTGAGCAGTAGTCCAAGCATATGATAAGTAGCTGTTTCTTGATCAGTTGTCATATTGCTGTTTAAAATCATGCAGCTATATTATAAAAGTTACAATACCTCAAAGATTCCCTCTTGAGTCCCATTTTCATTCTTTCTTTTTGTAAATTCATTTTAATAACCTTTACCTATTGCTTTTGAATGAAATACTATTGAAATCCTTCCTTACTCAGTTTCACCTTTTTTAATGAAGTGATTTTCAGCAGATAGTAGTTAAAAATATTAAACTTTGAGTTAAAGTTGATAGACATTACAGTAACATGAGTTTAGTATTTATTCCAATGTATAAGGTTTTTCTTTGAGCAGAGTACTGCCATAGGGTGAGAATAGCATAGCCAATAAAAACAACCTACTCATACTAGCACTCAAATCACCCCGGGGAGATGGAGGAGGAACACATCAAAAGAGGCATATTTTAGGATATGAGATTTTTCTCTCCGGTAAAGGAAATGGAGTAGATTGTATTTTTATGCTTTTTTCTTCATCATTTTAAAGAACATAGCCCAATATTTATATTTGCCTTTTAACGGAAAGTGGACCTTGTAACATTATTGTCACTGAATTATCTAAGGCGGTTTGCTTTCAATTAAAGGGCATATAAACCTACATCATAAAGAGCCAGCAAGAATCTCCAGGTGCAACATCTAAGAGCTAAAGGCTCTAAGCAGACAAGCAAAACAGGTGATTAGGATGGACAGCAAATACAGAGGGACTTTATTGAAGATTGTAGCTTAAATATTTATTTTGTAAAAAAAACAAACCGAAAAAAAGACAAAAAAAATATTTATTTTGTTCATGGTTGTTGAAGAAGTAGGAACCTGTGGTTAGAATGTTCAAAGCAGAGTTTATATTCTTGGTTAAAACTGTTAGATGTTCACAGATAAGTCATAATTTCCTTAACTCTCTTTTTGTATCTTTGTGTTAATATTAGTAAGGGAAGGCCAAGGAAATCACAGTTTTAGTGACTTGACCACTTTAGGGTTTATACCTGCATTTCACTTCCCCATGGTGCAAGTTAATAATTATTATACAAAGTAATTTCAAACAAAAGCTATTCAAGAAAAGGCATACTTCTAACATGTCTAATTGTTGCTTTTTTATTCCTCATTATTGGTTCAGTATCTTTCCAGGACATGTTGCTTCTTAATATAGGTCGTAGATCTAAACTGGGAGGAGAAAAAAAAAGTTATATTTTGTTCGTGTTCTACTCCGTATGCCACCAGAAAGTCCCCTCTGTTTTTGTTGGCTGTCCTGATTGTGTGTTTAACCCTTGGGCTTCAGGGATTAGTGAAAAGCCACTTCCTCATTCTTTGCCATCATCCACATAACTTTTCTCAGTAATAGGTGTACAGTACTTTTTAAACACTACTTGATTAACTGCCATAAAAGTTAAGACTTTTTTGTCCTGTGTGGCAGAGGAAAAGAAAAACTGCATTTTTTACAGATGGCAAATGGAGTTAGAATATGTCTCTACTTTTTATTTAATGATGTTCAAGTGAGGGATATCACAACAGTTACAGAAGAGATTTGGACACTTTTGCCCTTTCCACAATGAGTCTGAGCTCTGTAGTTGTAGTGAGTACCTTCAAGTCAGAAGTGACCCATAGCTGACCCTCAGGAGGGTTTTCAGAGGCCATCCTTCTCCCTTGGAACAGTTTTTGGATTCAAACATTGTGATTTAGGAGTGCAGCGCAACTTCTTACCACTAGCCCACATCAATACAGAAATTGATTAAAGGAGCTCCAAGGGTGTTTACTTATAGTCTTAACAGAAGCAGGGTAGCCTGTGCAGAGAAAAGATCTCTAACTGGGCATCAGCAAAGTCTTTCTGGATGAAAAGAAATTATTAAGTGTGAAAAAATAATACAGAAATATTGAGACCGTTATATTTAGAGTTCTTTTTTTTCCAGGGGGAAAATATAAAAAGTATTTATTTTTAACTAAGATTTATTTTGAGGGCACAACTAAACTTGTTCTCCCCCACCCCATCTACTTTGCAGAAGGGTTAATACGGTGAATGTTATAAAGTAGGTATGAACATCTTGAAGGATTGAAATCAACATTAACTGACAGAACAACTTCTTTTTAAATCATAAAAATGCTTAAGAAAGAAGGGGGAAAGAAAAGGAAAAAAGGGCAACAGGGGTTTCAGATTGAACAAATCTCACATTTCATCTAATACATTCGATCCTGGCTAGAGTGTAACAAAATGGAAACAGGACTATAATACAAAACTCCCACTACAGCACACTGTACACACCTGTGTTCCAAGTCCACCTCCATTCCCTAACGCTTCCAATTCAACTATTTCCCAGCCTGTTGGGCCTGCCGACGAAGGAGCATGTAGATCTTCTCCTTGATCCAGTCTTTGTTGTAAGGCCGGTATGTCTGGGTATTGGCTCGGTAAACAAGACAGCTGAGGTCTGCCAGATCATCAATAAAATCAAACAATTGACTGATATCATATGTGATTGAAGGACTGTTGGGATTTATTCTCTTCAGATGTTCTTCATACATTTTACAAACACCTTCCATGCATTCATTCACTGATTCATAGTCTGCGTAAGTTCTGCCTTCTGGCCTCTTGGTAGGTTGTACCAACAAAATGGTGTGAGACATCGTGCTCACTCTCTAGCTGCAGCCCCTGCTGATCCCACCGCCCATATTTAGAGTTCTTAAGTGGGGCAAAAAGTTAGTATACTCTGCTGCAACCTGAAGGATTAGAGGTTTAAGTCTGGCCAGCAAAACCTCAGAAGAAAGGATTGCCTTCTGCTTTCCAAAAAGTCAGCCATTTAAAAACCCCAGAGAACATACTTCTACTCTGACATTCATGGGGTCACAGTAGAGCAAAATAGACTTACCAGCAACTGGTTAATACTTTTGAAAATCATGTGCCACTTATACCTGAATATTGTGATACTGGCCCAAGTTTAAAAACTTGGATTTTTATGTTTTCTTTAGAAAAGAAAACCACTTTTATGTTTGTGTTGATCATTCACAACTGATAGTTAATAAATGTGACGAGTAAGATGTGTAAACTTCATGACAGGCTCATCAGTGTAGAGAATCTTCTTGAAATATTGTGGGCTTCAAAATCCATGAACATACTGGCTTGGAATAAAATACTAGATTCTACTGTTGAAATTGCCAAGTTTGAACAGTCTTGATGTGAAAAATCTAATTAGAAAGAAAACTTACTCCACTTCATTAGAATTGTAGTGTTGGCAAAGAGTATTGAATATACCATGGACTGCCAAAAGAATAAATCTGTCTTGAAAAAGTGAAACTTAATCTTACATAATTTGGGCACATTTTCAGAAGGGAAATTTCTTTAGAGACATACTGGGAATGGTAGAGTGTCCGTGAAAGAGAAGATGACCCTTCATGTAATGAATTGACAGGACAGAGCTCATGAAGGTAGCACAGGATAGGGCAAGGTTCAGCTCTTTTGTTCATAGGATTACTATGAGTCGTAGTGGACTTGATGGTGCCTAACAACACTGCCTTTTTTAAAAAAAAAAAACCAACCCCTAACAAGAAACAACTTGGGATAAAAAATGAACAAAATGTTACTTTTATAATTTATTAAGATCTAGTAAATGTTTGAGTCCCTAAGGCTACAAAATTATGTTTGGCTATTTTCTTAAGAGTTGGGATGATTTATTTCCATGACTTCACAAAGGGAGCCAAAAAAAAAAAGCCAACAAAAAACAAAGAAACAAACAAAAAACCTCAACCAGAAACGGCCCAGAGTCATATTGGTGCTATACACTCAATAGTTCAAATGGCATTTCAGACGTGTTTGCCATCTACATGGAACTAAATAAAGCCACTAATAAAACAGCTCAGCTGGGGAGCAGAGTAATTGCACAAGCTTAAAAAGAGTATGTATGTTCTAGTTTCATCACAAAAACACAATTCCAGAATATATACATGGAATCAGTACAATTGGTATTAAGTGATATGGTTTTGTGGTGGGTGCTGCTGAGTCTGAAGGTCTTCTCACACTTAAAGTTTACGCCGTAGGAAACAGCAAAAAGAATAAATGTAGGGGAGGGTGTGATGCTGATGTGTGCCCTTGTCGGAACAGACTCATAGCTGGCCTTGAGAGTTTTTCCCAACTTTCTTCTTAAGAGCAGCTGATACATTTGAACCATCTAACATTAAGCCACTAGAGCAAGAGTGTGAAGAGAATTGTAATTCTCTTTTGCTGCTGGTGGGACTGTAAATGGTACAGCCATTGTGAAAAACAGTATGGTGCTTCCTTGTAAAGTTGGAAATAAAAGTTATCATTTGATCTAACAATTCCATTACTAAGTGATGCATCCATATTCATTACAGCTTTGTTTACAGTATCAAAGATGGGAACAACTCATAGTACCCATCAGCATATGGATGGGTAAGCAAACCATGGTATATTCACACAAGGAGATATTATGCAAGAGAATGACAAGTTTTCAGAACTGCATAAAAGGGATGAAGTGGGAGGACATGCTGAGTGAAATAAGACACAAAAAGACAAATACTGTTTGAGTCCACAATTAGAAAAAACTAAGGAAATGTTTCACAGAAACTTTGTTACCAGGGATGAGAGGGAAGGAGGGTGGGGTAGAAGAAAGAATATTCGCTAATTTTAAATAATAGACTTACACGTTTTCATTAAAATGAAAGATTGTTTAATAAAACTTGGAGGCCACTCAAAATGTAAACAAATTTTGAAGGGACACTTAATATGAATTAAGGAAAAATGTAAATTTAAACATGAAAACAGTTTGTACAATCATTCTTTTTTTTTAAAATTTAGGTTGTTTATTTTTCATTTCAATGAACATCTACAGAGATTTTGGGATTCCATTCATTCATTGTTGCACCCTTCTCCCCGCACAAACCCCTCCCCCCCCATTTGCTCCTCTCCTTGAAAAGCAAAAGAAAAACTCCCTCATTGGTACACAATCCCCCCCCCCGCACCTCCCCAAACCCCACCCCCTAGCCCCAAATATAATCCACTCTACAACCCTCATTGCATACTCCTACGATAAAAATAATGCCCTAAAATAATAATACTTTTATACTATTCTCTCCCCCATAGACTTCAATGCCGTAATGTACAATCATTCTTAAGAAGTTATGTGTTGGGGGGTAAAAAAAGGCATATGTTGCCATTGCCCATTACTTGGTAATTTGAAAACTCAGAGGACTGATAGCAACTCAGCCAAATGAAAGGTGTGTCATTGTGTGGTCATTTAGGAGAGTTAAACTTTGCAAACGTTTTTAACCTAGTGATGAAAGAGAATGATAGCCAACAGCCTAAGAGAGCGGAACCAATTAGGGAAGTGAGACTAGAGCTGTTTTCATTAATGGGTATAATCCGGGCGTCTGCTGCCAACATCAAAACAAACACTCAACATGGCATTCATAGAGTAAAACTTATGACTGGATAGGTTTGGCATTTTATGCTGGTTGAAATGGAGTTACAAAGAAATAGTTTCAGAAAATAGAGTGAATTATGAAAAACAAACATCTAAAAGATCTGGGTATTGGATTTAGCTATCTCTATTGCCCTTCATAGGGTGGCTGTGAGTCAGTCACCTGCAACTCGACGGCACTTAACAACAACATTGCTATCTAGGTATATAATCATTACATCACTGATTTTTTTTGTGTGTCACTTTCTACATCTAAAAAAGAGGAAAATGTATACACTTACCTCGGGTATTGGGAATATATAATACAGGAAGTAGAAATGAGGCTTGGGATAATTTTCTAAAACTTTGAGGACAAAGTTGCTCCAATGGAACAAATCAGTTGCTAGATGGTGTGGCCTGAGCAATGGTTGTTGTTGTTGTTGTTATGTGCCGTCGAGTCGCCTGCGACTCATAGCGACCCTATGTACAACAGCCCTAAACTCCGCTCTGTCCTGTGCCATTCGCACTGTCTCTGACACTCCCATCCCAATTATCCCAGTCACTGAGTCAATCCACCTCATAGAGGGCCTTCCTTTCCTGCGCCGTCCCTCCACCCTCCCAAGCATGATGTCCCTCTCTAAGGACCGGTCTCTTCTCACAACATGTCCAAAGTAAGTTAGATGGAGCCTCAGAATCCTTTCCTCCAAGGAGCCACCCGGTTTAACCTCTCCAGGACAAATCTGTTTGTTTTCCTAGCAGTCCATGGTATTCTCAATACTCTTCTCCAGCACCACAGCTCAAAGGCATCAATTCTCCTTCTATCCTCCTTGGTCATTGTCCAACTCTCTGGTGCATAACAGGTGATTGCGAAGACCATGGCCTGTATCAGGCGCACCTTAATCTCCAGAGAGACACCACTGCTCTTCAGCACTTTGGAGAGGTCCCTAACAGTAGACTTTCCCATGGCAATGCGCCTTTTAATTTCCTGGCTGCTGGTGCCGAGACTGTTGACTATGGAGCCAAGCAAACTAAAGCTGTGTACAATCTCAATCTCTTCACCATCCATCCTGATGCTGCCAATTGGTCCAGTGGTGAGAATCTTTGTCTTCTTGACATTGAGCCTCAATCCATATTGTAGGCTGCAGTCCTTGACACTCTGCAGCAGGCGCTTCAGGTCCTCCTCAGTTTCATTATGCAGGGTTGTGTCATCCGCATAACGCAGATTGTTGATAAATCGTCCACCAATCTTGACCCCACATTTCTCCTCATAGAGCCCAGCCTCCCGGATAATCTGTTCTGCATATAGGTTGAAAAGGTATGGAGATAGGATGCATCCCTGGCGTACGCCCTTCCCAATTTTGAACCATGCAGTGTTCCCTTGCTCTGTTCTGACGACTGCCTCCTGGTCCAAGTATAAGTTTCGCATTAGAACGATCAAGTGTTCTGGGATTCCCATTCTTCTCAGAGTCAGCCACAGTTTGTTATGATCTACACAGTCAAATGCCTTTGCATAGTAATGCTTCATAATTAAGAAATAGGACCAAAAAAAAAAAAAAGACAGCAAACCTCCCTCGAAAGTCAACACCTTGCTCCTCATCACTAAATAAAGATGGAGTAGGTTTTGTCTTCCAAAATCTTAATTTATTTAAACATTTGTGGACCTAGGCCTGAAGAATATTACTCATTTAATCCTGAGGACTGAAAATGGAGTAAATATTATATAGCTACAGAATTCCGTGAATGTGGTGTCAAGATTGGTGGAAGAGTCATCAACAACCTGTGTTACTCTGCTTGCTGAAACAGGACCTGAAGCGCTTGCTGCAGAAGGTCAAGGACTGCAGTCTTCAATACAGATTGAAGCTCAACATCAGGAAAACGAAAGATTTCTCACCACTGGGTCAATTGGCAGCATCAGTATGGATGGTGAAGAGATTGAGATAGTTAACAGTTTTAGTTTACTTGGCTCCACAGTCAACACTCTTGGTACTAGTAGCCAGGAAATCAAGAGACAAATTTCACTGGGAAAGTCAGCTGTGAGGGACCTCTCAAGAGTACTCAAGAGCAACATCAGGCTGGAGACCTAAGGTGGGCCTGATCCAGCCTATAGTCTTCACAATTATGTGCTATGCTTTGGAGAGTTGGACTGTGACTAGGGATGATAGAGAACTGACACCTTTGAGCTGTGGTGCTGGAGAAGAGTGTTGAATATACCATGGACTGGTAGGAGAACAAACAGGTTTGTCCTTAAGAGGGTGAAGCTGGAATGCTCCTTGGTGTCAAGGATTCTGAAGGTTCGTCTGACATACTTTGCGCATGTTGCAAGGAGGGACTGGTCCTTGGAGAGGGACATCATGTTTGGCAGAGTGGAGGGACAGTGCAGTAGAGGAAGATCCTCGAGATGGATCGGTCTGTGATTGGGGTGGTGGGAATGAGTGTGTTGGAGATGGCAAGGTTGGCACAGGATAGTGCAGTGTTTAGGGCTCTTGTACATAGGGTCGCTATGAGTCACAAGCAACTCGACAGCACATAACGCTGAAGCTGAGTAGTATAAAATTGTAGGCAGTTGAGAGAACTATGGGATGAGGCTAAGAAAAAAGTTTCAGAAGTGGAAAGTATAGCAACAATGCTACAATTATCTTGATTTTACCTTCGATTTCAAATCCTGGCCATACATATAATCTTAGAAAAGTTACTTAAATCTTGTAAATCAACATTTCTTGATTTTTTAAAATGGAATCAATAGGTACTTAAGAGTTGTGAAGAGAGACCATAAAAAAAAATAAAGGGCTTAATTGAAACTGCCTGGATGTTGCAAATAACACCAGCTAGCCATGGCAGATGTGA
This sequence comes from Elephantulus edwardii, assembly GCF_000299155.1. NCBI lineage: Eukaryota > Metazoa > Chordata > Mammalia > Macroscelidea > Macroscelididae > Elephantulus > Elephantulus edwardii. The sequence goes on along the minus strand of NW_006399797.1, from coordinate 19,851,100 downwards.
GAGTATAGAAGCTGTTTGTAGAAAGCTTGAAAATCAGAGGTAGGGCAGTGTTTTGGAATAACAAGAAAAGACTTGTAGTGGTAGGGTCTAATTACTTGATAAAGAAAACAAACTACTTTGCAAGTAAAGACAAAGACTGATGCTTATTTGATGAAATAAAACTCTAATGAAGGTCTTGAAACAATGGTGCTAATAGATAGGATGACACAAAGGGAATAGTATTTGCTCTTTAGTTGGAGATTCCTGGGGTGGGTGCTCTATTGAGAAGATTATGATGATTTAAGCTTCTATTACTGTATATAGTAAGAACATAGCCACATATATGTAACCATTTTCCTCAGTTTAGGACTGTTGTTCCGTGCTGTCAAGTTGCTTGTGACCCTATGTACAACAGCCCTGAAACCTGCTCTATCCTGTGCCAACTTTACTGTCTCTGACACACCTACCCTCATTACCCCAGTCACCCTCATTATGCCAGTCACTGTATCAATCCATCTCAACAATGGTCTCCCTCTCTTTCTCTGTCCCTCCACCCTTCTAAGCATGATGTCGTCCCTCTTCAAGGACTGGTCCCTCCTTGCAACATGCCCATAGTATGTTAGATGAAGCTTCAAAATCCTTGTCTTCAAAGAGCAGGCTGGCTTCATCCTCTCTAGGATGAACCTCTTTGTACTTCTGACAGTCCATGGTATAATCACTCCAGCACCACAGCTCAAAGTCATCAATGTCATGCTCTTTGTATCATCCCCAGTCCATCTGAAATCAAGGTGTAGCCTTAGGGGAAAGACATGTCTCTGCTCTGAGGAAGGTCTTTGTCTCGTTTCAGCTTCTCTGGCCATCTTCAGTGTCATGTCATCTGTCTTCCCTATTTCTTTAGCTTACTCAACTTTTGTGTGTATATGTAACAAAAATTTAGAATTAGATGGCTAAGTCCAGTTGATTGCCATCCAGTCGAGCACGACTCAGCAACAACCCTATGAACCCTACAGAGCCTTTCTAGAAATCATTTAACAAAGTTAATAGAGTTTACAGAGGCATATTGCTTAGGAAGTAGATGCCACTCCTGCTTGCAGTTTAGATGATCCCAATTTTGTTCTATCTGGTCTAATCAAGGTGTTGACCATGGCCATATCAATGTCATAGAGCATTTTTACAGCTTGTTTGATTTTGTGCTTGTTGGACTTGACATCCACAATACAAATGTGTTTCCTTCTGTGTTCTTCATGGCTGACTCAGGTCGGGGAAACGTGATAATGGTATAGTGGGCAAGCTTGTTTTGCTCTTCCAAGGATTTTTGGGCTGTCTTGAAGGTTCAGCGTCTTACGGTGCCAGAAGGTGTGTGATGTGCAGATTTTTTAGCACTGTACATGCCCTTCAGGACTGCCTTTTTTTTAAAAAAATTTTTTTTATATTGGTTTGCTTGAATAGTTTGTATACATTATGTTTCACACTTTCTTTCTTTTTTTTGGATTTACATTCATTCATTGTTGTAGATTTGTCCCCTCCCAAGGCTCCCCCACGCCAGACATTACCCTCCTGGAAAAGTAAAAGAAAAGATTCTTTCATTATTTTACAAACCCTCCCCCAGGTCCACTCCACCGTATAGCCATAGCTCTAGACTCTTGTCATGATCGAAATACCTAATCACATATCTCTTTTAAACAGTTTTCTCCCTTCTCTGTTTCAGAGCAGCATACATTATTGAACCCATCTTACTCAGTCTCTCCCCAATCCCAAGGACAGTCCCATTCTACAACAGTGGCACCATGCAATATTTGTCCCTTTGTGACTGGGACATTTCACTCAGCATAATGTTCTCCAGAGTCAACCATTTTGAGTAATATTGCATGAGTTCCTTGTTTTTTAATGCAGCATAGTATTCCATTGTGCTTCTCTAGCCATTCGTCTGTTGATGGGCACTTAGGTTGTTTCCAACTCCTTGCTATTGTGAACAAAGCTGCAATAAACATGGGTGTGCACACTTTCATTCACATTATCTTTCATACAACCATTCCCATTCATTATATTTTATAAAATTAACCCTGAGCTATGCCCACCATTGTCCTTTCCAGATCCCAGCCAGATCTTTCAGATTTCCTTTGCTCACCCCTCCCTCCCACCCATCAAATTGTATAAACCTATGATTTTCCCTTACTCAGAGATAGGAACTCTGATAGACTGTTGGTGGGATTGTAAAATGGTACAACCACCCTGGAAGGCAGTTTGGTGCTTCCTCAGAAAGCTGAACATAAAATTTCCATATGACCCAACTATTCCACTGCTTGGAACGTATCCTGAAAAAATAAGAACTGAGGCTCCAACAGAAACTTGTACAACAATGTTCATAGCAGCATTATTCACCATTGCAAGAACATGGAAATAAATTTCTAACACGGGTTACAAACTTTCCAAAGTGCAGTGGTGTTTAACAAGTATAAGACAGTAATTTCCATTAGAAATGAGAGAGAAAGAAGGGATAATAAGCAGCAAGCAAGTCTAAAACCCAGCAGAACAAATCACGTTCTGTATGACCATCTGGAAATCGGCTCTGTCCTCCAGACTCTGGCTGTTGGCTACACTCTGCAGTTTAGGTGAAAGTTCCTTCAGTCCAAGGCAGCAACAGCAACTTGTGTCCCTTGGCTTGGGCAGCCCCATCCTCCTAGTCCATGCAAGTGGCAAGCTCATCCTCTTCATGACTCCTTCTGTGCTTGACCATGATTACCTTGTCCCTTTGCTTTAGATGGTAGCTCCATTCCAGGGTTCAGCTTCAGCTGAACCCTCCAGAGCTGAGTACCAGTCTCACTCTGAAATGTAGGAGGCTGTGGCTTCATCCTTTGAAAACCAGGCAACCCTCTTCCTGTACTTCCAACAGTTCTGCTGATCTTTGAACTGTTCCAAAAGGATCCTTTTCTTGGAAATCGGTAGGTGTCTAGAATCAGGTTTCTCCATTGGCCCATTTTCTGCTTGTAGAATTTCAGGAGGCAGGCAGCTTTCCTTTATTTTGTATTGCCTTTTCTTCTTTCAGTTTAAGTGGACAGGATTTTTGTTTAGAATACATCCATTAGCGACAGACTTTAATCTCTGACAAAATACTGAATTCCCAAGTCCTTGGTGAGAGTTTATGTGTGTGTACTTAGTTTGTATCCCAGAACTTTTGAAATAATTGTTTTGGATTTCTTTTTTCATTTTTAATTCCTCTCTTTCCTCCCACATTCCACTAGAAGCAACAAGAAGAAAACATATGTCCCTTTATGGTCTTGCTTAGAATTGTTTTACAAAAAGCCCAATTTCATAGTTTGGAATTTCCACTTTCTATTAAACATTTGAATATAATTTAGACTAGTTGTTGCATAAAAAGCAGAACCTTTCCACTGTTATCCAATCACATATTTATTACTGTAAATTCTCATCAGAAGCCCATTTAACATCAGTAACATTCTGTTAATGGTGCCATATGTATTCTCTAAGATGATAGAGGTTTTTTAAAATAAAATGTATATAACTCTCAAGACCTCACCAGAATTGTGTCTGGTATCCCTAACTCCATTAATGGTCTTTTCTAAGGGCTTGTTATGAAGGACCTTATCTTTGTTAGCAAGTGTTGCTGTAATACTACCACAAGTAGTTGTTATGTGCCATCAAGGTACTTGTGACTCATAGCGACCCTATATACAATAGCCCTAAATCCTGCTCTATCCTGTGCCAATCGCACTGTCTCTGACACACCCACCCTGATTACCCCAGTCACTGAATCAATACACCTCATAGAGGGTCTTCCCTTCCTGCTCTGTCCCTCCACTGTCTCAAGCATGATGCCCCTCTCCAAGACTGGTCCTTCCTTGCAACATGTCCAAAGTATGTCAGACGTAGCCCAGCTTCACCCTCTTTAGGACAAACTTGTTTGTTTTCTTGGCAGTCCATGGTATATTCAATACTCTTCTCCAATGCCACCGCTCAAAAGCATCAATTCTCCTCCCATCATTCTTAGTCATTGTCCAGTTCTCTGATGCATAGCAAGTGATGGCAAAGACCATGGCATGTATCAGGCACACCTTAGTCTCCAGACTGAAATCTGTGCACTTCAGCATTTTAGAGAGGTCTCTAACCGCAGACTTCCCCATCACAATACATCTTTTAATGTCCTGGCTGCTGGTGCCAAGAGTGTTGACTGTGGATCCAAGCAAACCAAAACTCTGAACAATCTCAATTTCTTCATTATGACACTGCCAATCGGCCCAGTGGTGAGAATCTGTTTTCTTGATATTGAGCGTCAATCCCTATTGAAGGCTGCAGTCCTTGACCCTCTGCAGCAAGCGCTTCAGGTCCTCCTCAGTTTCAGCAGGATTGTCTCATCTGCATAATGTGGATTGTTGATGGATCTTCCACCAATTCTGATGACACGCTTCTCCTCATAGAGCCCAGCCTCCCAGATAATGTTTTGCATATAGGTTGAAAAGGTAAGGAGATAGGACACATCCCTGGTGTAGACCCTTCCCAATTTTGAACCATGCAGTGTTTCCTTGCTCTGTTCTGATGACTGCCTTCTGGCCCAAGTGTAGGTATTGCATTAGGATGAACAAGTGTTCTGGGATTCCCATTCTTCTCAGAGTCAGCCACAGTTTGTTAGGATCCACACAGTCAAATGCCTTGGATAATCAAGGAAATACAGATAGACATTCCTCTGGTATTCCCTGCTTTAAGCTAAGATCCATCTAACACTAGCTACAATATCCGTAGTACCATGACCCCGTCTAAACCCAGCCTGGATTTCTGGCAGTTCCAGCTATTTTTGGATAACCATCAGCAGAAGCTTGCTTGCATGTGAAACCAATGATACTGTTCCATAATTTCCACACTATGTTGGGTCACTCTTCTTTGGAATGGGGACATATATAGATCTCTTCCAGTCAGTTGGCCAAGTGGTTCTCCAGATTTCTTGGCACAACTTGGTGAGCACATCCAGGGCAGCATCTGTTAGCTGAAATATGTCAATTGGTATACCATCTATTCCTGGGGCCTTATTTTTTTGCCATATCCTTCAAAGCAGCCTGAACTTCTTTAATCACCATAGGCTCTTGCTCATATGTTGTTTCATGAAATTCTTCTGTATCTGCAAATTCCTTTTCATACAGTGACTCCATATATTCTTTCCATCTTCTTTTAATACTTCCTGGATCATTTATATTCTGCCTAATGCTTTCTTGACTATAGCAACTCGAGGTTTGAATTTGTTCTTCAGTTTCTTGATCTTAAGAAATGCTGAGCGAGTTTGGCCCTTTGGATTTTCTGACTCCAGTTCCTTCCAATTTCATTGCAAGTGGATAGCTTTAACAAACATAAATTTGTCCTCTCTGTTTAGATTCAATGTGTCAGCTCTAATGAATGACTTTCTCTGTCAGTCCTGGAAAAGGATTGTTTAATCACCTCAAATATTTGTGGGCTTAGTATCCTTTAGAAATCTCTGTGTCTTGGCATCAGTATTCCTTTGGGTCCAGGAGCGCCTCAGCTGAGGGACCCCTGAGTCTAAATGATACCCTCTGTTCCCATTCATCTTTATTGTTCGTACTTGCTTCTCCTTTTTCCTCTTATAAAATAAAAAAAAAATTATGCACCAAAGAAATTTCCCTTACTTTGGATTAGGGTGATGACCTGCTTAAGGCTGTGGAATCCACTCATCTTCTTGACTGATCACATCATAGGATCAATTGGTTCATTACACTTTTGCTAAGCCACTGAGAATCATAGACCAGTCAAAATGGCACATAGTTTGGGAGGATACAGTTTAATACGTGACATCAAAATTCCTCCAGCTTAAACCAATAGCCAAATCAGTTCCTCATATTTTAATCCTTTCGAGCAAAATTTCATTCATTGATACCAGATTCTGTCTTGGATATCTTTGTGTCACTGGTGTGCACCATCTTGTCAGAACTGACCTAATAATTGTCCATCTAGTAGGTTTTCAGAGACAGTTAAATCACATGGGAGGAGACTCTCCATCTTTGTCCTTCAGAGCACCTGGTGGATTTGTACTTTCTTTACCAAGGCAACTTCTTCCATAGGCCATAAGAGCTCCATAACCTCAAAATTACTCCCTAGTATACCAATTATCCGATTGCCAAATCACGTCCACATTTTTTATATTTTTAAGGGCAGTATACCATGGACTGCCAAGAAAACAAATAGTTTTGCCTTGGAAATGGTGAAATCAAGTTTCTTCTTGGAGGCTGGGATTTTGAAGCTCTGTCTCACATACTTTGGGCATTTGGTTAGGAGAGACTGATCCGTGGAGAAGGACATCATGCTTGGAAGAGTGGAGGGACAGTTCAGGAGAGGAAGACCCTGGATGAGATGGATTGATACAGTAACTGGGTCAGTGGGAGTAGATGTGTCAGTGTCAGTGAGACTGGCTCAGGGTAGAGCAGACTTCAGAGCTATTGTACATAGGGTCACTACGAGTTGCAGCGGACCCAATGGCACATAACAACAATCTCATTCCTTGATATCAGATTCTGTGTTAGTTATCTGGTGCTATCATGAAGTTTATCTTTCAAGATGAATTTTTCCTAGCTTATCCACAAGGGGATTGGCTATCTATCATTCCACAATGGGATTGGCCTGTCTCAACATTGGCTAGTCTCGCCATTGAATTGAGCAAGTCAGCAGCCAGAGGTAAACAAATCTGGTGCCAAGAGAAGCAAGAGTAGTGCAAGAATGAATGAATGAAAACCCAAAATCCCTGTAAATGTTCATTAAAATTAATAAAATTTAATAATTAAAAAGAAAGAAGAGAAGCAAGAGGAAGTAGGATACTTTTCTTGCCCCAGTTACATCTAAAGCAGCACCAGATATGGCCAATTTGGAGATCTGATGTGAGATGGGAGCTTGGTGGGGGTAAGGAGAGCCAATATTAGCAGGATTGCAAACTTGGGGAAACTGGCCAACTGTAAGGCTAGAGGCTGATGTTCTGTGCACCTTTTGGAAGCTGTCTTGACTGTATTCTGTATTCTATCATTAACCTGGATCAAAGTCTTTTGACTCCCCTAACATGGTTCTGTGTGGTCTGTGAGGTACCACATTGTATTTTGAATCAAGCAAAGCACATGTCTGACCTCGTGAGAATTGGTTTTGTGTTATTGATATTGTTGATAGTGACAATTCCCCTTTTTGAACTTGATAAAGGTCAGACATAGTTGTCTGCATGTGGTCCTTGCTCTTTTTAATAGCTATTATAATAGAAAGCTATATACTTCCCATTGGAAAGTCTGCTGTCAGAGATCTCTCCAGAGTACTGAAGAACAATGATGTCAGTCTGGAGACTAAGGTGCACCTAATACAGGCCATGGTCTTTGCAATCACTTGCTTTGCACCAGAGAGCTGGGAAATGACCAGGGATAATTGAAGGGGAATTGATGTCTTTGAGCTGTGGTGCTGGAGAAGAGTATTGAATATACATACCATACATATACTGCTAAGAGAATGAACATATTTGTCCTGGAGAGGGTGAAATCAGGCTGCTCTTAGGAGGCAAGGATTCTGAAGCTTTGTCTGACATAATTTTCGACATGTTGCAAGGAGGGACCAGTCCTTGGAGAGGGACGTCATGCTTGGGAGTGTGGAGGGATAGCGTAAGAGAGGAAGACCCTTGATGAGATGGATTGATTCAGTGCCTTGGGTAATGGGGGTAGTGAGACAATGAGATTGGCACAGGATAGAGCAGGGTTTAGGACTGTTGTACATAGATTTGCTATGAGTCGCAAGCGACTTGGCAGCACACAACATGAACATATACTTCACGTGTTTACCAGCCTAAGCCAGCAAATTTGAAGTGCAGCTGTCTGTTTGACTGACTGGAAGAGATCTATATTTATTCCCATTCCCAAGAAAGGTGATCCAAGAAAATGTGAAAATTATAAAATAATTAATATCACTTGCAAGCAAAATATTGCAAAAGAACATTAAAAAATGGCTACAACAATAGATAGGTAGGGGACTTCCAGAAGCTTAAGCAGGATTTAGAAGAGGCCGTGGCACCAAATAGATCACTGCTGATGTCAGATGGATCCTGGATGAATGTAAAGAATACCAGAAGAATGCCTATTTATACTTTATTGGCTATACAAAGTCATTTGGCTTTGTGGAACATGAGAAATTATGACTAACATTGAGAAGAATGGGAATCCTACAACACTTAGTAATGCTCATGCAAAACCTACGCCTAGACCAAGAGGTTGTTGTGTGAACAGAGCAATGGACCATTGTTGTTGTTGTTGTTGTTATGTGCCATCGAGTCACCTGCGACTCATAGCGACCCTACATGCAAGAGCTCTAGACACTCTTCTATCCTGTGCCAACCTAGCCATCTCAAACACACTTATTCCCACCTCTCCAGTCACAGAATCGATCCATCTCATCAAAGGTCTTCCTCTCTTTTGCTGCCCCTCCGCTCTGCCAAACATGATGTCCCTCTCCAAGGACCAGTCCCTCCTTGCAACATGCTCAAAATATGTCAGACAAAGCTTCAAAATCCTTGACTCCAGGGAACATTCTGGCTTCATCCTCTCCAGGACAAACCTGTTTGTTTTCCTAGCAGTCCATGGTATATTCAACACTCTTCTCCAGCACCACAGCTCAAAGGCATCAATTCTCTTTCTATCAACCCTATTCACCTGTCCAACTCTCTGATGCATAGCACGTAATTGCGAAACTATTGCCTGGATCAGGCGCACCTTAGTCTCCAGTCTGACATCGTTGTTCTTGAGAGGTCCCTCACAGCCGACTTTCCCAATGCAATTCGTCTCTTGATTTCCTGGCTGCTGTTACCAAGAGTGTTGATTGTGGAGTCAAGTAAATTAAAACTGTTAACTATCTTAATCTCTTCACCACCCATACTGATGCTGCCAATTGGCCCAGTGGTGAGAATCTTTGTTTTCTCGATGTTGAGCTTCAGTCCATATAGGAGGCTGTAGTCCTTGATCTTCTGCAGCAAGTGCTTCAGGTACTCCTCAGTTTCAGCAAGCACAGTTGTGTCATCTGCATAACACAGTTTGTTGATGACTCTTCCACCAATCCTGATGCCACATTCCTCTTTGTATAGCCCAGCATCTCGGATGATCTGTTCTGCATACAGATTGAAAAGGTATGGAGACAAAATACATCCTTGACAAACCCCTTTCTTGATTTTGAACCATTCAGTGTCTCCTTGCTCTGTTCTGACAACTGCTTCTTGGTACAAGTATAAGTTTCGCATTATTACAATCAAATGTTCTGGGATTCCCATTCTTCTCAGAATCAGCCACAGCTGCTTGTGATCCACACAGTCAAAAGCCTTTGCATAGTCAATGAAGCACAGATAGACATTCTTCTGGTATTCTTTGCTTTCTGCCAAGATCCATCTAACATTAGCTATAATATCCCTAGTATCACGACCTCTTCTAAATCCAGCCTGCACATCTGGCAGTTCTCTGTTGACATATTGTTCCAAACGTTTTTGGATAATTTTAAGCAGAATCTTGCTTGTATGTGATATCAATGATAATTTCCACACTCTGTTGGGTCACTTTTCTTTGGAACGGGAACAAATATCGATCTTTTCCAGTCAGTAGGCCAGCTGGCTGTTCCCCAGATTTCTTGGCACAACTTAGTGAGCACATCCAGGCCAGTGTCTGTTTGTTGAAACATGTCAATTGGTATGCCGTCAACTCCTGGAGCCAATTCATTCAGAGCAATTTGAACTTCCTCCTCCATCACCGTAGGCTCTTGCTCATATGTAATTTCATGAAATTATTCTTTGTCAGCCAATTCCTTCTGATACAGTGACTCTGTGTATTCCTTCCATCTTCTCTTGATACTTCCATTACATAGTTTAAATTTAAGAAAGGTGTGTGTCAGGGTTGTATCCTGTTTCCATATCTATTTAATCTGTATGCTGACCAATTTATTCAAGAGACTGAACTCTATTATGAAGAATGTGGTACCAGGATCAGAGGAAGACTCATCAATAACTTGTGTTATGTAGATGACACAGCTGTATTTACTAAAAGTGAGAGGACTTGAAGCACTTGCTGCCTTCAGTAGATTGCAACTCAATGTAAAAAAAACAAAAATTGACCTATAGGCAACATATGATAGATGGAGAAAAGATTGAAGATTTTAATGATGTCATCTTACTTGGATCCAGAATCAACTCCCTTGGTACCATCAGTCAGGAAATCAGATGTATTGCAATCAAAAAGTCACCTGTCAGAGACCTCTCCAAATCATTGAGGAACAATGATGTCAGTTCGAGGACTAAGATGCACTTGATCCAGGCCATGGTCTTTTCAATCACTTATTATGGATTTGAGAGCTGGACAATAACTAAGAATAACAGAAGAATAATTGATGTTTTTGAGCTGTGGTGTTGGAGAAGTTGTTATGTGCCATCGAGTCACCTGCAAATCATAGCGACTCTGAACCTTTTCCTGAGCCAATCTCATTGTCTTCGACAGATCTAGTCCCATTTTTCTAGTCAACTGAGTTTATCCATCTTATCCTGGGTCTTTCTCTCTTGCACTGTCCTTCCACCCTTCCAGGCATAATACCCTTCTCTAAGGACTGGTCCCCAAAAGAACTAATATGTCTTGGAAAAAGTGCAGCCAGAGTGCTTGTGGAGGCAAAGATTATAAAGCTTCATATCACAAACTTTGGGCATGTTTCTAGGAGAGGTTATTCCTTAGAGACATCATGCTTGGAAAGGTCAGCAAAAGAGAGGAAGGCCTTCAACCAAAGGGATTGACACATTGACGGCTTGAGTGTGTCAGAAATTGTGAGAGTGGAACAGGAAAGGACAGGCTTAAGGTCTGTTGTTATAGGGTCACTATGGGCCATACTTAACAGCACTTAACACCAAACATCAATAATCATAATAGAAATACCAGAAGTGGATGATTTTAACAGTCAGTGACTTACTTTCTCACTGTGTGTAAAGTTTGGAGTTGTAATTCAGAGTGCTGGTTCTGGGGGATGCTTTCCTTATCTTGACTCCAAGCAGAGAGTGTTCATCTCTTCAGCTTCCATTTATAGATTCTCTGTCAATCACGTAGTATACATCTTCCCCTCTGTTGGTACTTACTTGATTGTTTAATCTATCTTTTCATTTATCTGTTGTTGTTGTTAAGTGCCTTTGAGTCGTAGACGACTCATAGCGACCCTATGAATGAAAGACCTGAACACTTGTGTAACTTTCTTCCTTTCTCCAGGTTCATAGGGTTTTCAGAGGCAAGTTATTACAGAAGTGGATGCCATTCCTGCTTCCAAGCTTATTTTAATTGGGGAGCTCTACCCCC
>NW_006399797.1:19835869-19839043 GCF_000299155.1 Elephantulus edwardii | reverse complement strand
AGTGCCCATCAACAAATGAATGGATAGAGAAGCTGTGGTATATTCACACAATGGAATACTATGCTGCATTGAAAAACAAGGAACTCATGCAATACTATTAAAAATAGGTGACCTTGGAGGATATTATGCTAAGTGAAATATCTCAGTCACAAAAGGACAAATACTGCATGGTGCCACTGTTGTAAAACAGAACTGACATAGGGGTTGGGGGGACTGAGAAAGACTGAGAAAGATGGGTTAAATAATGTATACTGCATTGAAACAGATGAGAAAGAAAACTGTTTAAAAGGGATATCAAGTATGTATTATTGTCATGACAGGAGTCCAGAATGAAGGCTGCATCGTGGAGTGGACCATGAGGGAGGGACTGTAAAACAATGAAAGAATTTTTCTTTTACTTTTCCAAGAGGGCAGTGTACTGGGGACGGGAGGAGGCTTGGCAGGGGAGAAAAGTGCAACAATGAATGAATGGAAGTCCAAAGTCTCTGCAAATTTTCATAGAAATTAATAATAAATGAAAAAAAAAGATTCTCCTCACTGGGCCAACTGGCAGTACCATGATAGATGGAGAAGAGATTGAGGTTGTTAACAATTTTAGCTTGCTCAGCTTCATAATTAACACTCTTGGCACCAGCAGTGAGGAAATCAAAAGATGAATTACACTGGGAAAATCTGCTGTTCGTGACCTCTCTAAAGTACTAAGAAGCAATAATGTCAGCCTAGAGACTAAGGTGTACCTACCTGATTCTGGCCATGGTCTTTCCAGTTACTTGCTATGCATCAGAGAGCTGGATAGTGACTAAGGATGACAGAAGAAGAATCAATGCCTTTGAGTTGTACTGGAGAAGAGTCTTGAACATACCATGGACCAAGAAAACAAATTGATCAGTCTTGGAGAGGTTGAAACAAAATTTCACCTTGGAGGCATGAATTTTGAAACTCCATCTCACATACTTTGGGCATGTGGCCAAGGGGGTCCAGTCCTTGGAGAAGGACATCATATTGGAAGATCTCAGATGAAATGGATTGATAAAGTAACTGGGGCAATGGGGGTAAGTGTGTTGTAATCAGTGAGACTGGCTCAGGACAGGGTAGGTTTCATAGCTGTTGTATAGAGGGTTGCTTGAATCACAGGCAACTCGACAGCACATAACAACAACAACAAAGTCCTGCCTGCTCTGTCCCCTCCAAGATTTATTCCAAACAATTTCCAGACATCTGTGAGTAGACATCTTTAAAATATAACAAAAAAGAAAACCTGTTGTCATCAAGTCAATTCTGACTCACAGGACAGACTAGAATGGTCCCATAGAGTTATGGAAGTAGACTCAAATCTTTCTTACACAGAGCAACTAGTGGGTTTGAACTGCAGACCTTTGGATTAGCATCCATGTGTTAGCCACTGTGCTGTGCAAGGGTTCTTCTCTAAAACATCTCAATAAAACTTCCCTGCCATAAAAAAATGAAATAATTTTTTTTAAAAGAAGATAGAAAAGTCAGTTTCCAATTTTGTCTCGAAAGTAAAGAGACACCAAACAAGCAAAGCACTTCTGAAAAGCAAAACAAAGTATGAGTCATCACAGTCACTGATTTCAAAACCTACAACACAACTCTAGTAACCATGTACAGTACTGCTTTGGTACAGTGACAGACAATATAGATCAATGGAATAGAATTGAGAATCCAGAAATCAACCCATCTACCTATGGCCAACTGATCTTTGACAAGAAGATGAAAACATCTTTAAAATGTTGCTGGCAAAATTGGACCTCTATCTTCAGAAAACTGAAGCAAGATCTATATTTCACACTGTACATATAAACCAACTAAAGGTGGATTAGGGAACTTGAACTCAGGGTAAACTCAAACACTATAACGATTACCAAAGGGGGGCGGGATAGGAACAAATATAGAAGCCCTAATCTATGGCATGAGTAGCCTTTCAAGCATAACCATGATCCCAGGTTAGTCAATGGGATCGTCTAAAACTCAAATCCTTGTGTGCATCAAAAACCTTCTCTAATACAGTAAAAAGGAAGCCCACAGACGGGTGGCAAATATTTGGCAATGACATACCTGACAAGGAATTTTTAGCTAAAATGTACAGACTATTCCAGTACCTCAACAAGAATAAAAATGAACAACCCAATCACAAAATGGGCAGAAGATATGAGTAGATGCTTCACCAGAGAAGAAAGTCATATGACTAACAAACACATGAAGTAGGGCTCAAAAATCGCACTAGCTATTGTTGTTGTTGTGTACCAACGAGTTGGAGCTGACCCGTAGATGACCCTGCAGTAGGTTTCCAGAGGCAGTAAGCCACAAGGAGGTTGCCCATCTTTCTCTGCAGAGCATCCTGTGGATTCAACCAATCTGCCTTTGGGTTGTAGCACAACTCCTTACCACTACTAACCACTAGAACTCTCCCATTAGTTAGTGTTTGTTGTTGTGTGCCTCCGAGTTAGAACCTACCCATAGCTGACCTTCTAGTGAGTTTTCAGAGGCAGTTAATCACACAAAGAGAGACTGTCCATCCTTCTCCCATAGCAGATAGATTCGAACTGCATGCCTTTGGGATTATTGTATAATTTATTACCAGTAGGCCACGATATTTCACAATAACAGAGGTGAAAGCATCCTATGTGCCCTTCAACAAATGAATACATAGAGAAACTGTGGGACATCCACACAATAGAATATTTTACAGCATCAAAAAACAATGAACTCATAAAACACTACAGAACATGGATGAGACTGGATACATTCTCCTGAGTGAAATATTTCAGTCACAAAAGGACAAATACTGCATAAGACCATTGTTATAAAAAATAGGATGATTATCTGTGGAGAGCAGGAAATGAATGGATAGATAATGAGCACTGCACTGAATAGTTGAAGTGAAGGTCACATGGAAAGGGATGTATTATTAGATATTATGTGTTAGGAAATTAATGATCTATAATAGTACATGCATTATGAATTAAATTGGAGGAGGACTAAGGAAAATATGTGTGAATGAAAGAAAATTTTTTTTAAAAAAACTAGATTTTTTTTGTGTGTGATTGGGGATTTTTTATTTTATTGGGAAAAACATATTGGGGGTACAAGGAGGTGAGGGTTGGGGGCAGAAGGGTGAGGATGGGCCAGGATGCAGTTGCAGAGCTGCACATT
>NW_006399797.1:19832946-19835112 GCF_000299155.1 Elephantulus edwardii | reverse complement strand
CCTGACTGAGGACTCTATGGTCAGGGATAGTGTTTCCAATTCCAGCACTTCCACTTTTACCCCCCATAAGAGGTCATACTATATTTTGAAGTAGGTGTCACTGCCCTCCCCCTTTATATATGATAAAGGGAACCTGAGAATTGTGAACAGACTCCCCCCAGTTGTAACCATCTTTTGGCAGAAGCATTCAACAGAACAAAACATGTGGTGCATTTAGGATGTAGGTCCTCTTGTGCATGCTGCCACTGTTAAGGTCATCAGACTCACAGTGGTTTTCAGCAATCCATTGCATAGGTAATCGTCTTCTTTGGCCTCTCCAATGCATAGGTAATCGTCTTCTTTGGCCTGTCCAAGGAAACCCAAACCTGCAGATGGCCGGCATGCATCCCATCCCCCACCTCCTACGCAGGTGGCCAGTGGGGCGCGACCCCCCGAGCGCAGGAGGCCTGTGGGAGGCGCGCGCCCCCCCTCAGCACAGGTGGCCATTGGGGATGCGCCCCCCCACAACCTTGCTGCATGGGCGCTCGGTGGGTGCATGGCCCCTCTTGTGTGGGCGGCCGGAGGGTGCCCGCTTCCCCCACAGCCACCATCCTGGCTCTAAGAATTCTCTCCAAACCAAGTCCACCTTGCTGCAGTGTGGTGGCTTCACTGTACCAGTCTTGAGGAGGGCCGGTGCCCACCATCCATCCTGGGTGAGGGAATCCATTTGTTCTGGCTGTGGAAGCCTCATGGAGCTGCAGCGGTGCAGGCTCTGCAAGGGGGGGGGGGTGTTGGGAGCCACGAGACTCACCCATTTCTCCTTGGGAATCCTTGAATTCCTGTTGTTGAGCCTCAATCTTCACTGAGGGCCAGTCATCATCTGTTTAAGTGTTCAATTATCAATAAGCCGCAGTCTGTGGAAGGCCATAATGGCCCTGCTTTAAGTGCTTCACTGCTCCCGTAGCTCACCACGCTGTCTTTGCCTCCGCTGCCATCTTGGATCTATCTAAAAAAAAATAGATTTTAAAAAAAGCTTTTAAAAGACTTTTAGTAAAATCACAGTAAAAGAAAAAAATTCCCAGAAACTATTAAAATTGCAAAGACCAGTTAAATACAAGACCTAATGACATTTCACTGATTTTTTTCTGAGATAGATCCTTTCAGTTATTTCTGAAAAAGATTTAAACTTTTTTCTGCATTACAAGAATGCAGGAAAAAATTACCAGAGATAGTGGCAGACAAAATTGACTACACAATCCTTTTGTAATTATTGTAACAAAACAGCATATCAAGAATTTTCATTTTTTCCATTGGGAAAGAAAGGTTATGTTAATCAGAAACAATGACATTTGGTCGACTTTAGATCAAAGTTCCTTACATATCTCCTGAGGGCCAATTTAATTCTTTCTAGGACAAAACCTTGGATAAGAAAAAAAGAAATCACATTTTTCTTTTTCCTTCTTATTTGTAGATATTTCCCCTCATTTTTCTTTACAATAAACCTCTCAGTAAATTTTCACTAAGCTTTCAAATGCGTTTCTTTTTCTTTCTTTTTTTTTTTTTACCATACACAGATATTTTAAATTTCTGAAATAGCTTGGCTCAGGACAGGGCAGGCTTCAGAGATGTTGTACATAGTGTCGCTATGAGTCACAGATGACTCGATGACTCATAACAACAACATTATTTAATCAGAAATATCTGATATAAATTGACAACAATTGTTTCAAAAGAAAGAAAGACCTCTCCTGTAATAAGAATATCTCTGTGGTTTATTTTTCCCATTGTTAATATTTTTCCAACTCATTGTTGCTGAGTCAAGACTTGACTCAAAGCTGACCCTCCATTGGATTTTCCCAGCTGTAAATTGCGTGGGAGATTGTTCATCTTTCTCCCTTGGAGAAGTCGATGAATTCCAAATACCAAAGACTTATATAAATTAGCAGTGAAACTTCCTGCAGGTTAGGAAAGGGAGCGTTACTGAGAAATAAATTATTTAATGAAATAATGATACAAAAGAAGATGGAAGGAATATACTGAGTCATTGTATCGATAGGAACTGGCAGATACAGAAGAATCTAATGAAATAGCATTTGAGCAAGAGCCTATGGTGATGAAGGCAGAAGTTCAAGCTGCTTTGAAGGAAATAGCAAAAAATAAGGCCCCCGGAATAGATGGTATACCAAT
>NW_006399797.1:19815138-19831273 GCF_000299155.1 Elephantulus edwardii | reverse complement strand
GGTACAGGATAGAGCAGGGTTTAGGGCTGTTGTACATAGGGTCGCTATGAGTCGCAAAGGACTTGATGGCACATGACAACAACAGCAACAATTAATCTTTTGATTTCCTCAATCCAATTCATCTTTTGATTTCCTGATTGCTGGTGTTAAGACTGTTGATTGTAGCTGTAATTGCTAACTATCTCAATCTCTTCTCCATCTATCACAGTGCTGCCAGTTGGTCCAGGGATGAGAATCTTTGTCTTCTTGATGTTGAGCTTCAATCCATATTGAAGACTATAGTCCTTGACCTTCTGCAACAAGTGCTTCAGGTCTTCTTCAGTTTCATCAAGCAAGATTGTATCATCTGCAGTATGTAGGTTGTTGATGAGTCCCTCCAACCCTAATGCCACATTTCTCCTCATAAAGTCTGCCTCCTGAATAATCTGTTCTGGTGATACAATGGATAAACTGACCAGAAGCTAATTGAAGGACTAGCAATTCAAAGTGACCAATTACTCTATAGAAGTCTGTTTCCTTGAAAATCTAGTGGAATAGTTCTATTCTGTCTTATATTGTTACTCCATGTCAGGATAGAACAATTCAGTTCACTGAAAAATAGCCATGTAAAGATATTTAGTAATCAAAGCAATAACTGTTAATAGTGAAATGTATATGTCTTTTCTATTACTTCCTTTTCTATGGAGAAAGTGCCATTCATGTCAGTATACCGTCACCTAAGCCCACTCATGGACTTGTCCTAAGGTAGGAGATGTGATAAATAATTTGGGTAAATTTGGGAGGGGAATCTGACCTCCATGGTAAACTTCTTCATTTCTTTTTAAAATCTACAACCAGGCTGTACCTTGAGTTCTACTGCTCTGAGGGATAACAATAAAGGGACAAACATCTGTAAGTTAGGGCTCTGTAAGAGAAAGAAGACAGTTAATTCTGGAAAACTCATTTGTCTAGATTTTCAGCCACCTTTTGCAAGACTAAGTTTATTGTTAAAAGATGCAGCAGATTGGGAAACTCTGGTGGCCTAGTGGCAAAAAACTGCACTGCAATCCCAAAAGGTACATGGTTTGAATCCACCAGATGCTCTGCCAGAGAAGGAGGGGCAATTTCTGCCTGTACCAGTCAGATCCAACTTGATGGTGCACACACAAAAAATAATAGAAAAAATTTTTTAAAAAGGATACAGCAGATTTGTATAGGGGTGTGTGTGTGGTTTTTAAAAAAATTCTATTTTTTAGAACTCATTTCTTGAGAATTTAGGCTGAGGAAAAAAAAGTATGTTATTTACTGGAAAACTCTAAATTTGTTACATGAGGCAGCAAGCCTTTAACTGTGCGGTGTTTGGCCTTTGGCAGATAGGTAACTGTGCACTCAGATGAGTGTCCATTTTTCGTACAGACTGCATTGTTGTTAAGCAACTCTAGAACATTTGAAAGGTGAGTAAAGGGAGGATCTTTTGGATGAATCGCCCTGCCTTCCCCCACCTCTCAAGGTCTCAGGAAGATATCACAGGGAGCAACCATTGCTACAGGTGAGTAACTTTGTAAAAGCAGAAACGCGACTGTCTCGTACACAACTGATATTCTTTCCTGAGAGCACAGTTGCATTTCTGACCAATCACAGTGTGCAGATGAAAGCCAATGGGGTAGGCAGAAAAAAACAACCAAAAAAAAACAACAAAACCCAAAACAATAAAAGAGTGAAATCACATTTTTTTCTCTTCTCTTTTCCATGTGGATAGAGCCTTATTAGTGTAACACCCTAGATAGCAACTATCTATTTGCAGTTTATATGACCTTGCTTGCTGCAAACCAGGAGGACTTGAGGCTCTTGCTGCAGAAGATCAAAGACTATATAGTCTTCAATATGGATTACCACTCAACATCAAGAAAACAAAAATCCTCACCACTGGTCCAATAAACCATATTATAATAGAGAAGAGATTGGAGCTGTATACGATTTCATCTTATTTGACTCCACAATCAACACCTTTGGTACTAGCAATCAGGAGATCAGGAGACATAAAGCATTGGGAAAGTATGCTGTCAGGAATTGCACTTAAGTCCTGAAGAGTAATGATGCCAATTTAAAGACAATGGAGTGCCTGATTCAAGCCATGATCTTTCCAATCACGTGCTATACATCTGAGAGCTGAATAAGAATGACAGAAGAAGGATTGATAGCTTTGAGCTGTGGTGTTGGAGAAGAGTACTGAGCATCCCATGGCCTTCCCAGAGAACAAGCTGATAGAACTTGTAGAAAGTTCACCCATAGTGCTCCCGAGAGACAAGGATGGTGAAGCCTTGTCTCACATACTTTGGTTATGTTGTGAAGAAAGTCTATTCCATGGAAAGGGACATAATTCTTGGAAAGGTAATGTGTCAATAAAAAAAAAGGAAGCCCCACAAAGAGATGGATTGACACTGTGACTGCAGCAATGGATTCAAGTATGTCAGAGATGATAAGGATGGTGTGGGATTGGACAGGGTTCATGTTTGTTGTTCAAGAGTTAATTTGAGTTGTACTTGACTCGATTTCTCCTAACAAGAAGGTCACCTTTGGTTCTGTTCTTTCATGCTCTTATTTTACAGAAACACACCTTTGTGTGAGAGAAGCCTGCTGTGACCTAATGTTCCCTTTAGAGAGCTCTGGTGTCCTAGGGATTAAGGTGATGTGTTGTCAACTACAAGGCAAACGGCTTTAATTCCTCAGTGGCTCTATTGGAGAAAGATGGACAATTTTCTCCCGTGCCCTTTATCACTTCTGAAAATCATCGTAGGGTCAGCTATGAGCGGGCTCTGATTTGATGGCAATAAGAGTATTCCTTGTGACTCTGGGCAGGTTTACTGAATTATCAGATTAAATGTAAGTCTACTTAACTCCCTGACAAAGCAAAGTATTGTAATGAAATGTGTAAAGAGCTGGAGTTGAAAATTCAGAAAAGGACAAAATGCCTAGCATTTCTTAATTTAAAGGAACTGAAGAACAAATTCAAACCTCGAGTTGAAACACTTAAGGATCCTGTAAACACAATGACATAGGAAGTGTCAAAAGAAGATGGAAGGAGTACACAGAGTCATTGCACCAAAAAGAATTGGATTACACTGGAATAATTTCATGAAATGACATATGATCAAGAGCCAATGGTGATGAAGGAGAAAGTTCAAACTGTTCCGAAGAAATTGGCAGAAAACAAAGCCCCAGGAATTGACAGCATGCCAATTGACATATTTCAGCAAACAGATGCATCCCTGGATATGCTCACCAGGTTATGCCAAGAAATCTGGAGAACAACTACCTTGCAAACTGACTGGAAAAGATCCATATTTATTCCCATTCCAAAAAAAGATGATCCAACAGAGTGTGGAAATTATTGAACATATCATTAATAGCACATACAAGCAAGATCAAACTAAAAATTATCCAAAAACTTCTGGAACAGTGAGTGCATCAACAGCGAACTGCCAGAAGTGCAGGCTGGGTTTAGAAGAGGCTATGTAACTAGGGACGTTATAGCCAATGTCTGAGGGATCTTAGCCGAAATCAGAGAGTACTAGAAGAATGTTTCTGTGTTTCATTGGCTATGCAAAGGCATCTGACTGTGTATATCACAAGTTGTGGCTCACTCTGAGAAGAATGGGAATCCCCGAACACTTGATTGTGTTTATGCAAAATCTATACTTAGACCAGGAGGCATTCATCAGAACAGAGCAAGGAAACACTGTGTGGTCCAAAAGCAGGAAAGATATATGCCAGGGATGCATTCTATCTCCATACCTTTACAATCTATATTCAGAACAGATCATTTGGGAGGTTGGACTTTATGAGGAGGTATGTGGCATCAGGATTGGAGGAATACTCATCAACAACCTGCGTTATGCAGATGACACAACCTTACTTGCTGAAGCTGAGGAAGACCTGAGACGTTTGCTGCTGAAGATCAAGGACTGCAGTCTTTAATATGGATTGAAGCTCAATATCAAGAAAATGAAGATTCTTACCACTGGGCCAATTGGCAACATCATAATAGATGGATAAGAGATTGAGATTGTTTAAAGCTTCAGTTTACTTGGCTCCACAATCAACAGACACTCTTGATACCAGTATCCAGGAAATAAAAAAATGAATCACATTCGGGAAAATATGCTGTGAGACCTCTCCAGAGAATGGAAAAGCAATGATGTCAGTTTAGAAATTAAGGTCTGCCTGATACAGGCTATGGTTTTTATAATTACTTGCTATGCATCAGAGAGCTGGACAATGACTAAGGATGCTAGAAGAATCTATGCCTTTGAATTGTGGTTGCGGAGAAGAGTATTGAATATACCATGGACTGCTAAGAGAACAAATAGGTCTCTTGTGGAGAAGGTGAAACCAGGCCACTCTTTGGAGGCAAGAGTTTTGAAGCTCTGTATGATATACTTTGGGCATGTTGCCAGGAGGGACCAGTCCTTGGAGAGGGTCATCATGTTTGGAAGGGTAGAGGGACAGCACAAGAAAGGAAAACCCTAGATGAGATAGATTGGCGAAATGGGGTAGGTATGCCAGAGACAATGAAATTGGCTCAAGATAGAGCAAGGTTCAGAGCTGTTGTACATGGGTCGCTGTGAGACACAAGTGACTTGACAGCACATAACAACCACCACCACCACCACCACTACCACCACCACAGCCTACTTTCCTGAGTCGTATGGGGACAGTAGTTAAGTGATCAACTGCTAACTGAAATTTATGGGCGTACTTGTCTACAGATAAAGACCTTATTTTCTATTGTTGTTGTTGATTGCCTTTGAGTTGAGCACAACTTATAGAGACCTTATGAACAAAATGCCTGAAGCCCCTCTACAACTACTGACATTTATCAAAGTTCATAGAGTTTCAGGAAGTATGTTGTTTAGAAAGTGGATGCCACTCCTGTTATTATGTGCCACTGAGTCGCCTGTGATGCATAGCCACCCTATACAGCAGCTCTGAACCCTGCCCTGTCCTGAGCCAGTCTCACTAATTCCAACACCCCAACCCCCATTGTCCCAGTTACTATCCATCTCATCTGAGGTCTCCTTCTCCTGAGCTGTTTGTCCTCCCTTCCGAGCATGATATTCGTCTCCATGGACCAGTGTCTCCTGGCCACATGCCCAAAGTAAGTGAGGTGGAGCTTCAAAATCCTAGACTCCAAGGAAAGACTTGGTTTCACCCTCTCCAAGACAGACCAATTTGTTTCCTTGGCAGTCTGTGGTATGTTCAAGACTCTTCTCCAACACCACAATTCTTCTTCTGTCATCCTTACTCATTGTCCAACTCTTTGAAGCATAATAAGTAAGTGAGAAGACCGTTGCCTGGATTAGTCGCACCTTTGTATCTAGACTGACATTGTTGCTCTTCAGCACTCCGGAGAGGTCCATGACAGTAGATTTTCCCTCTCCATCTGCTTTATACTTTGTCTTGTTCTTTCTTAGATTCAAAACAAAGAGAGACTTCACCCTGATTCATAAGGAAAAGGGGATGGCGTAATTCTCTCAGCTACTTCCTGTTGAAAAGAAATGCTGTGGGTTTCAGGGTGAAGATCTTCTCTCACTACTCTAAAGACTATTATGGAGATTGATTTTGGAATTTAGATGCAACGTTATCAATTGTGCTTAGCCGTACATGTTCATATCCTTGAAGATGTATTATGGAAGTGTTGCAGCCTAGAATACACAAATTTAACTAACAAGTTAAAAGTACATGAAGTCAAAAATTAAAAAGCAATAATTTTCCGAGTAGAGGTTCTAATAATGGCATGTCAAGTTACAGAGAGAAGGTGGTTCTTACAATAAATGGCCTATTGACTAGCACTTTGTCTATTATAGTGTAGAGGTTAGGAACCACAAGATGTAGAGGCTCAGCTATGTAATTTGCTGTTCTTAAGTCCTGGAGCAAATTCCATCTACCACTGGTTTGTTTTACAAGTTGGAAGTCCGCATGCAAGGCAGAGGTGAAGTAAAGAACTGCTTATGAGGTTTTCTGTCAATTCCAACAACTAAGAAATAGTGAGAAGAGTTGGGACCTCAGAAGGCATTTAGGACCAATTAGTAGGCTCTGTGTCCAGGAGAAAATGAATATACTTACCAGTAATGTTAATGCTCACTCACAGCTCTTCTGGGAGGATCTAAATCCTTGAAGTGTCCTCCTTTGTTTCCAGCTGGGAGCCGGGGCCTGTCAGTCCTGTCAGCCACGAGGACCTGATGTGGGCCACCCTTGGCCAAGTGTCCTTTAGATCCACACTTAAAGCAAGTGAGTGGGAGCTTCCTCTCTACTCCCTTGCCTATCTGTGGCTCTCATCTGTGACACTGTCTACTAAAGTGGCCCAGCTTTCCACAGTGGAAGCAATTCTGACCCAAGAGGGTTAATTTAAAGGATTCAAAAAGCAATTTCATGGACATCAAGGACAGAACAAAAAACATAGATCACTCAAGGAATGGGACTTTATACAGAGTGGCTTGAGCTTTTCTAGTCCTTTTTGTTTATTACATGAATTTTTTGGATGAAAGTTTACAGAGATTTAGGGTTTTCAGTCATTCACTGTTGCACTTTTTCCCCCACCCACCCCCTCCTCCCCAATTCCCTCTTCTCCTTGAAAAGAAAAAGAAAAACTCTTTCATTGTTATGCAGTTCCTACCACACCAAATCCACTCCACTATGCAGCCTTCACTCTAGATTTCTGTAATGACAAGAACACCCATTCATATGTCCCTTTTAAACAGTTCTCTCCCTCCTCTGTTTCAATGCAATATACATCATTCCTCCCCTCCTTTTCTGTCTTCCCTCAACCCTGATATCAGTCCCGTTTTACAATGGTCTATGCAATATTTGTTCTTTTGTGACTGAGATATTTCACTCAGCATAATGTCCTCCAGGGTCATCCATTTTGCATAATATTCCATGACTTCCTTGTTTTTCAATGCTGCCTAGTATTCCATTGTGTGTAAATATACCAAACCTTCTCTGTTAATTTGTTTGTTGATGGGCACTTGGGTTGTTTCCAGCTCTTTGCTATTGTGAACAAAGCTACAATAAACATGGGTGTGCATATATCCGCTTGGATGACAGTTTCGGTTTCTTTAGGGTAAATTCCCAGGAGTAGAATTGCTGGGTCAAATGGTATTTTTATTTGCAACTTTTTGAGAAAGTGCCATACAGGCTTCCATAGTGGTTGCACCATTTTACATTCCCACCAACAGTGAATAAGGGTTCCAGTTTCTTCACAACATCACCTGCATTTGTTGCTTGCTGTTCTGTTAAATTTTGCTATTTTGACTGGGGTGAGATAATATCTCATTGTTTTGATTTGCATCTCTCTTAGAGATAGGGATTTTGAACATTTCTTCATGTGCTTGTTGGCCATCTGAATGTCTTCTTTGGTGAAGTGTCTGTTCATATCCTGTGCCCATTTTTCAATTGGGTTATTTACCTTTATTTTATTTCGGTGCTCAAGTATTTTATAAATTCTAGATATAAGTCCCTTGTCTGACATGTCATTACCAAATATTTTTTCCCAATCTTGGCTTCCAATTTTACATTTTTGGAGAAGTTTTGGATGTGCATAGAGATTTGATTCTTAGAAGGTCCCATTCATCTATTTTATCCTCTCTTGGTTGTAGATTTTCCAGGATGCTTGGAAGACAAAACTGTTTATGTTGTGGATTAGGGCTTTTAGAGTTCTTTCAAGCTTTTCTTTAATGAAGTTTATAATCCCTGGTTTTAGTCCTAGGTCCATAATCCACTTTGAGTTGGTTTTTTGTGTATGGAGCCAGGTGTGTATCTCATTCGAGTTTTCTGCAGATAGTTTTCCAATTTTGCCAGCACCATTTGTTTAAAACGCTGTCATTTCCCCAATTAACTGATTTCATCTCCTTTTAAAAAATCAGTTGACCATAGGTAGATGGGCTGATTTCTGAGCTCAATTCTATTCCATTGATCTATGTATATGTCATTGTACCAGTACCACACTCTCTTGACCACCACGGCAGTGTAGTAGGATTTGAAATCAGTGAGTGAGATGCCTCCTACCTTACTTCTCTTTTTAAGGAGTGCTTTATTTATTCTGGGCCTCTTTCCATTCCAAATGAAATTGGAGATTGCCTTTTCCATCTCATTGAAGAATGGAATTAGTGTTTGTATTGGGATTGCGTTGAGTGTGTAAATTGCCTTTGGTAATATTGCCATTTTCACAATATTGAGTCTTTCTATCCATGAGCAAGGGATATTCTTCCACCTCTCCAGTTCTCTTTTTGTTTCTTGTAATAATGTTTTGTAATTTTCTTTGAACAGATTCTTTGTGCTTCTGGTTAGGTTACTCCTAAATATTTAATCTTGTGATTAGTGGGTGTTTTTTCCCCCTTTAGAACATAACATATTTTTCCACTTTCCCAAACTTAAACTTATGCATAATTTTGACTTCTCATGGTTTCATATTGAGGAGGGTGGGGAGTTACCTGGGGTGAAATAACAAGTAATAGTGAAAACTCTCCAGCTCACAGAGCCCAAGACCTCCTCCAAATTAATTTGGATCAAGTTTTCTTTTGATACCTGTGAGTTGTAGTGCTGCAGAGAGTGTTACATACAAGGGAATAAACATATTTATCTATCCTGGAGAGTGTGAAATCAAGTTTCTCCTTGAAGGCAAGAACTTTGAAGCTCCATCTCACATACTTTGAGCACATGGTCAACAGGAATCAATCCTTAGAGAAGGACATCATGAAGAATGGAGGGACAGTGTAGGAGAGGAAGAACCCACATGAGATGGATTAACACAGTAACTGGAGTGATAAGAGTAGGTTTGTCGGAGACAGTGAGACTGGCTCAAGATAGGGCAAGGTTCAGACCTATTGTTTGTAGGATTGCAATGAGTTGTAGGTGCTTCAATGGCATATAACAACATGGTGCCATTAGGAATCTAGTGACATAATTTGAAATGTATTTGATTGCTAATTAAAAAAAAGTTGGCAGCTTGGATCCAGTAGGTTTTTTTGGGGGGGGGGGAAAGATGGGCAACCTTAGAAATCTGAAGGAGGGTCACTATGCCTTTGAATCTGAACCAACTCATAGTTGACCCTCCAATAAATTTTTAAAGGCTATAAACCATATAGAAGCAGACTGCCCAGCTTTCTTCCGTGAGAAAAAGAAAAAACTAATCAGAGAAGCTAAATCAAACAACTACTACTTATTAACAGGTCTACCTAAAATATCCTTGCTCATATTCCCCTGTGAAGGCTCATGTTCCCCTGTGAAGGTACAGATTCTCACCACAGGGTCAATTGGAAGCACCACAATAGAGAAGAGATTGGGGTTGTTAACAACTTCAGCGTTCTCAGATCCATAATCTATGCTCTTGGCACCAGCAGTCAGGAAATCAAAAGACTATTTACATTAGGGAAATATGCTGTCAGGGACCTCTCCAAAGTCCTAAAGAGCAAAGATGCCAGTCTAGGGGCTAAGATGTACCTGATTCAGGCCATGGTCCTTGCAATGACTTGCCATACATAAGAAAGCTGGACAATGACTAAGGATGACAGAAGAAGAATCAATGCTTTTGAGTTGTGGTGCTGGAGAAGAGCCTTGAATATACAATGGACTGCCAAGACAACAAACAAGTGTTCCTTGGAGGCAATGACTTTGAAACTCTGTCACACATACTTTGGGCACGTGGCCAGGAGGAATCAGTCCTTGGTGAAGAATATCATGCTTGGAAGGGTGAAGGGACAGTGCAGGAAAGGAAGATCCCAGATGAGATAGATTGACACAATAGCTGGGGAAATGGGGTAGATGTGTTGGAGATAGTGTGACTCTCTCTGGATAGGGGATGGTTCAGATCTATTGTACAGGAGCCTCAATGACACCTGACAACAACAGAGAAATATGGTATTCTGTGAATTCGTCATTGTGCTTTAATGTTGCATAGCATTTCATTGTCTATATTAGTTTCTTTTATTCCTTACATTATTTTTTATAGTAGTTTATTTACAAAATTCAAATATGTTGTTTTTCACACCAGATCCTTCCCATTTCCTTCAGGTCCCCCTTCCTCCAGTTTCTTTATCCATTCATCCATTGATAGATGTTATGGTTGATTGGATCTTTTTGCTATTGTAAATAATACCATAATGGATAGAAATACATACATATATATGTACATATATATATATAGATAGATATAGATAGATAGATAGATAGATATAGATAGATATAGATCTAGATTATATAGATATAGATATAGAGATAGAGATATATAATATTTAGATATATATAAAATATATTATATAAATATATAGAAATAAATATATATGTATGTATATTTTGCTTCACAGTTCTTATTTCTTAGCATTTTTAAAATTTCAAAGCTTTGTATATACATCACCCCACTGCATTCTTGCTTGCATGGCTTCTGCTGAGAAATTAGAGCTTAGTTTTATTGATTCTTCCTTACATAACTTTTTGGGTTTTTTCCTTGAGCTTTTTTTCAATGTTCTTTCTTTGTTTCTGGTTTTGGAAAATGATAGAGTGCACACATGACACAGATCCAAGCGTGGGTGTAATGTGTGCTAGGCACTAACTCCACAGGGGCATCTAATCAGAGACAGTTAGCTTTTGCCAGAGCAGGAGGATCAAAGATTCTGGGCAGAAATAGTACATCTGTCAATGTAGGAGTTGGCTGCTGACTAGGTCCTTTGCCCAGACATGACCCTCTCCTGGAAAAATGAGACACTACCTCTCTAGGGTTGCACATTCCCAGTGCCAGGTTCGCGATAGCACAAGCCTGGCCTTAGGTAGAGAAGAGGGAGCTGAGGGTAGCCTTACCACCCACCTGGTGGATGGGCACCAGAGAGAAAGTCAGTTCCCTGGTCCCCAGGAAAGTCTGGGAACAAGAAAGAGAGCACATTTTTTTTGCCTTCAGTCAATGGTACGAGCACCATTGCAGACCTGAGTTTCTGCACTGATCAGAAAGCAGTTTGCTAAAGTTTAAAATGTCCACCTATCTTATGTCCATTCTGAGTTCTGCCTCTTAATTCGATGTTTTTATTCAGTTTCTCCCTCAGTCAGTATTTAGATTACTTCTTTGAAACTTTTGAATTTTAGAGTTCCAGGATTTTAATTTATATAATTTATCTTTGTTTTGTGGGCTGCCATCTACCTTTTCCACTATTTTGCCAGAAACAAGCTCTTCTTCTTTATTCATGAACACTACTTTATCAAGCATGATGTCCTTGCCCATGGACAGTCCCTCCTTGTAACACGTCTGGAGTATGTGAGATGACAGCTTGCCATCCCTGCTTTTAAGGAACAATCCAGCTGTATTTCTGCCAAGACAGATGTGTTAGTTCTTCTGGCAGTCCTTAGTATAGTCCACATTCTTCAAGAACAACATATTTCAAAGGTGCAAAATAGTCTTTGGTCTCGCTTGTTCAAATTTTGAATTTGTTAAGTGCCATCAAGTCAAACTGACTTACAGCAGACTCTCCAACAGGTTTTCAAAGGCAGTAAATTGCACAGGAGGAGATTTCCCATCCTTCTTCCATGGAGCAGCAGATTGATTCAAACCGGGTGCCTCTGGTATGGCAGCACAGCTTCTTCACATTGGCCACCAAAGCTCCAAATCCATAGGAGCTAAATAAAAAGACCATCACTTCAATTAAGCCCACATTAGTCCTCATATTGAGGTTTTTGCTTTCTAACACTTTAAAAGAGATATTTTGCAGCATATATGTGCGAAGAAAGATAGTAGATTTCTTGACTGCTGCTTCCATGGGTATTGATAGAGATCTAAGTTAAATTAAATCCTTGATCATTTCAATATTACTTAATTTCCAGATAAGAAGTATTCTTTCATTTTTTTTTATGTTGAGGTATAATTCATTATGAATCCTGAAGGTTGTAGTCTCTGAGTTTTAATAAGTTCTTTAAGCAATCTTTATTTTCAGAAAGTTAAGAATGCTCGAAGAAAGCAAAGTTGTGTCATCTGCATACTGGAGCGAGTTAATGAGTCTTCCTCCAATTTTGGTGCCATTTCCCCCCTTCATACAGTCTAACTCCTCAGCATGTTTTATTAGCATACAGATTGACAAGTATGGTGAAAGGGTATAATCCTGATATATACCTTTCTTGGTTTTAAATGAAGTAGAATCCCCTGTTCTGTTCAGATAACGTCCTATTTGTCTGTCTTGTTGTTAAGTGCTGTTAGTCGAGTATGATTCATAGTCATCCTGTGAACAACTCATCTGAACACTGTCCCATCCTGCATTCTAATTACTACCCTTGACTCATTTGAGTCTATTGCTACAGACACTGTATCAATCCATCTCGTTGAGGGTCTTCCTTTCCTTTGCTTTTCCTTTGCTGACCCTTCACCTTTCCAAACATGATGTCCCTTTTCAAGGAATAGCCTCTTCTAACAAATGTCCAAAATATGTTAGATGAAGGTTCACCATCTTGTCTCCAAGGAGCATTCAGGCTGCGCTTTCTCCAAGGCATGTGTCTATCTGGTCCTTTGTCAGTCAACGGGATATTCTGTCCTCTTCTACAACACCACAGCTTAAATGCACCGGTTCTTCTCCTGTCATCTTCACTTATTATCCAGCTCTCAGACACATAGCAAGTGACTGGAAAGACTATGGCTTGAATCAGGTGCATCTTAGTCTTTAAATTGACATAATTCCTTTTCTAGACTTTGGAGAGATCCATGGCAGCAGACTTTCTCAGTGCTATACATCTCCCTATCTCCTGACTGCTGGTACTAAGTGTGTTGATTGTGGAGCCAAGGAAGACAAAATAGTTCAATCTTTTCTCCATCTATCATGATGTTACTTACTTGATTATCTCAAAATTGGACTGTTGAGATGTAATTCTTATTGAAGGTTGCAGTCCTTGACCATCTGAAGCAAGTATTTTAGGTCTTACTCACTTTTAGCAAGCAAGGTTGTGTCATCTGCGTAACGCAGGTTGTTGATGAGCCTTTCTTCAATCCAGATGTCACATTCTTCTTCTCTAATGATTTTCTCAGCATATAGATAGAGTAAATATGGAGGAATAATACAGCCCTGATGCACATATTTCCTGATTCTATACCATGTAGTGTTCCTTTGCTTTGTTCAGACAACAGTTTTTTGGTTTGGGTATAGTCTTCATTTAAGCATATTTCTGTGTTCTGGAATTCCTGTTCTTCTCAAGGTTAGTCGTAATGCATTATGATCAACACAGTAAAATATCTTTTCATAGTAAATAAAACACAAATAAACATTCTTCTGGTAGTCTCTGCTTTCATCTGACATCAGCAATAATATCCCTGGTGGCACAGCCTTCTTCTAAATCCAGTTTGGACTTTTGGAAGGTCTCTGCCAAGGTACTGTTCTAACCATTTTTGAATGATATTCAATAATATTTTACTTTTATCTGACATTAATGATATTGTTCAAGAATTTCCAAATTCTGTTGGATCACCTTTCTTTGAGAATGGGGGAAAATATGGATCAGATTATGAGTTAAGTATGATTACGCATTCCTATTCTTTCTGATGTTTGAATCTACCAGCTTCTCCAGAATCCAAAAGAAAGAGGGAAATCTCCTCCCATGCAATTAACTGCCTCTGAAAACTTGCTGGAAGGTTAGCTATGGATTGGTTCTGACTTGATGGTCCACAACAACAACATTCTTTAAGGTGTTATTAATAATTTGTTTTGATCCACACAGTCAAATTCCTTTTCATAGTCAATAATAAAACACAAATAAACACTATTATGATATTCTCAGCTTTAAGCCAAGACCCACCTGACATCATCAATGATATCCCTTGTTCCATAGATTCTTTCCAATTAAGCTTGAACATCTTCTAATTCTGTTTATATACTCCTACAGCCATTTTCAAATAATCTTCAGCAAGATTTTAGTTGTGTGATATCTTTTGCTCACTCATCTATGCCAGGAAATTTAACTAGAAGAGATTCGTATATATGTCCATTCTAAAGAAAGGTGATCCGATGGAATGCTAAAATCTTAGGCTCTGTTCTTTTATCAATAGCTTGGGAAAGGATTAGAGACAGTTAAGATTTGAAGGAACTCAGAATTTGCCTACTATTTCACAAGTCTCTAGGATATTATTTTATTGGATTTACCATGAACTGTCAAAGGAACAAACAAGTCTGTCATGGAAGAAGTGCAACCAGAATGCTCCTTAGAAACAAGGAGGAGGAACTTCATCTTGCATACTTTGGGCCTGTTGTTCTGAAAGGTCCAATTCTTGAAAAAAGACATCATCCTGGGAAAGGTGGACAGTCAGAGAAAGAGAAGATCTTTAAAAACTTGGTTTGACACAGTAATTGTAACAATGGCCTTCAGCTTGGCAGAGACTGTGATAATGGTGCAGGATAGGATAAGTTTATGGTCTGTGGTGCTAGGCTGAGTGGCAGTCGACCTGACAGCACCTAACAACATCTGTCAATAAAACGTAATAGACTAAATGAATAGCCTCCTTTTCTGATACAGAACTGTGTTTTAATTTCTGGGATGTCAATTTAAAGTGACACTGATTTGTCAAGAGAGCTTCTGAAATTCCTTTCAAGAAGATGAACACAGGAATTTATCTCAAACACTAGCAAGTAGAAAGTTGGTGATTATTTGATATAGTCAATCACAACAATATACTTTCTAATAGGGAGGTATTCAAGACTTGTAAGTAAACCTTTCTTAAACAACTGCTGGTGAACTGTTTCTGACTCACAGCACCCCTCCACTGGGTTTCTGAGGATTTAATGCTTTAAGAAAGAAACTGCCTATATTTCTTCTGAGGAATAGCGGGTGGATTCAATCTCTTGACCTTTCGGTTAGCAGTCCTATATGCAACAGTCTTCACCAGTTGAGGCCAATTCTATTGCCCTGAGTCCTTAAGCAGTTGGTTCTAATTCTCAGTTAACTCTGTGACTTTTTTTCAAGCGCTGTTAAAGAAAATCCCTGTTTTAATCCTATGTTTTGACCTTTGATGCTGAGGAATCACTTAACTCTCTGACTCTCAATTTATTAATTGGCTAAATGGCAAGAGCTGCTTTGCTCACCTCTTTTCAAAGAGGGAAAAAAGACAGCTGCTATTTACTGAACATCCACTATGTTCTAGGTGCTGGGCTAAGAATCTTATGCACACTGAAATATTGATGCTTTCAACTCTGTGAAATCAGGGATATTATTCTCATCATCTGAGGAAAAAAATTGAGGCTGAGAAAAATACCATGTCCAAAAGTTTCACCATTAGTATTAAAATGAGGATTTGAAAATTAAACTCTACACATGATATTTTACTCTAGCTTGCTATGAGGTGGTACTTAAGAAAGCATGTATTAGATTTAAATTATTCATATATTCAAATGTTTTCCATTCTAAACATCTTTTTTCCAGATGAAGCACTTCTTAATTTCTTCATCCCATACCTTTTGAGTCACATAGATTAAGATGTTTTCAACATCTGTCTTAAAATGGAGTAACTAGAAGAGAAAGCATGTCCTAATAAGACAAAAGTTAGAACACTGTATTTCACAAGCTTCTTCGGCTCATCTCATATATTGCCTACAAGTTTCTTCTCACCAAGACATGTTAAAGCTTGTCACCATTCTACCCAGTAAGCTATCAGACCCAGACTTGCTGGAACTTGTGCTTTAGATGAACAAGGCAGTGTAACTGGAGTTTAATGTCTTTGAAATTGTTATATGGAAGACACTGAAGTGGCAGTATGCTTATAGAGTCTCTGGCCACTTCACTTTGGAGCTTTTCGAGGAAAAGCTAGGATATTATAAATGTATTTTAGGGCCTCAGGACCTCACAAAAAAGATTGTAATGTTTAATGGCCTGGAGGAAGATTGTTTCTTTTACTTTCAGTTTGAACTGTAAAATAAAATTTCCAAAAGTTGAAGAACATAAGTGAAATTAGAATGGCCACAGAGAGCACCATTTATTTCTATAGGATTTCCCCAAGTCAAATGTAATGATATGATTAACAAAAACAGAACAGTGCTATTTTTTCCAATACTGGAGCTTTTGCTGTTCTAAATACACAGAGTATGTTGTTGTTGTTGTTATGTGCCGTAGAGTCGTTTCCGACTCATAGCCACCCTATGCACAA
>NW_006399797.1:19811542-19812148 GCF_000299155.1 Elephantulus edwardii | reverse complement strand
AAATCTGGAGAACAACCACTTGGCCAACTGACTGGAAGAGATCTATATTTGTTTCCATTCCAAAGAAAGGTGACCCAACTGAGTGTGGAAACTACCGAACAGTGTCATTGATTTCACATGCAAGCAAGATTCTACTGAAGATCATCCAGAAACGATTAGAACAGCACACAGAGTATAGCTAATTTTATGTCTATTTACTATTTTGTTTTAAAATTTTTGGTTACATTCAATGAAAAGATGCTATTTCATGTGAAAATGTTCTTTTTTTCTATTGCCAAAAAACAATTGTGAGAAAAAGAATATTTGTAATAACACCCTATCTGAACATCAAACAATAATCCTCACAACTAGACTAACAAATAATATAATAACAAATGGAGAAAATTGATGCTGTTAATGATTTAATTTTATTTGAATCCATAGTCAATATCCATCCAGTAAAAAAAAAAAATACAGTTAAGCAGCTGTCAAGAAATCAAATGACAGCATATGTCACTGAACAAATCTGGTACCAAATGTTGTTGTTGTTGTTATGTGCTGTTGAGTCGTTTGTGACTCATAGCGACCCTATGTACAACAGCCCTAAACCCTGCTCTATCCTGTGCC
>NW_006399797.1:19806437-19811127 GCF_000299155.1 Elephantulus edwardii | reverse complement strand
GAGGTCCCTAACAGCAGACTTTCCCATCGCAATATGTTTTTTGATTTCCTGGCTGCTGGTGCCAAGACTGTTGACCATGGAGCTCAGCAAACTGAAGCTGTGAACAATCTCAGTGTCTTCACCATCTATCCTGATGCTGTCAATTGGTCCAGTGGTGAGAATCTTTGTCTTCTTGACATTGAGTTCATACTGAAGGTTGCAGTCCTTGACCCTCTGCAGCAAGTGCATGAGGTCCTCCTCAGTTTCACAAGCAGGGTTTGGTACCAAATACCTTTTTAAAAATGCCAAACAGCATAACAACAAGAGCAATAACATCAGCATCAACATCAACCAAAACAATAGGTTTTGCCTTCATGTCACCTCAGATGACAGGGAAAATCAAGGAATAAGGATGGATGGAAGCAGGGAATTTAAGAAGGAAATGTGGAGAGTACTGTTACATTGAGTGGATTGCAACTAATATCATCAAACAAAAATGTATAATTTTTTAAATGTAAAAATAATTTGCTAACTTTTACAACAAATGAAATTATGAAGTAATAATTATAAAAAATGCTAAACAGCAACCATGTCACTTTAAAGACTAGGACTCAAACCATGGTATACTCAATTACTCCATATCCATGTGAAAGTAGGATATTTGTTGAATAAATGAATACTTGAAAACAGAACTGTTAGCCACTTACCCTTGGGCTAACTCACTACTAACTCAAAGAATTTTTGGCTTGTTTGCTTGTTTTTCTATTATTCACGCTGTCATCCTTCATTATCTTTTTCTCCTCACTGTAGATTTATCTGAATGTAATTTAAGTTCCTTTTTATTTTATTGTATTATTGTTGTAGTTATGTGACTGTGAGTTGGAACCTACTCATAGCTGATTCCCCCTTGAGTTCTTAGAGGCTGTATATAGTGTCTTTCTTTCTTTGAGCAGCTGGTGAATTTGAACCACCAGCTGTTTCTGAGTGGTATTTTCTTTTTTCTTATTTTTTTTAAAGGGACAACATTTATTCCTTTTCCAAATGTTACAGTAAAAAACCAGATGAAAGAGAATGGTTTTAGCAGTTAGGAAAAAAATATCTGAGGTTTAGATGTTAAAAGTTATTTACGGCAAGAAGCTGCACTGCGATCCCAGAGGTGCACTGACTCCACCAGATGCTCTGCTGGAGAAGGAGGGACAATCTCCTCCTGTACTAGTCAGATCAAATTCGACGGTACACACACAAAAATAATAAAATAAAAATTAAAAAATGTTATTTACAAAAAAAACAGTGGAAACCCAAAGCCTACTACTTGCTTGTGCTATGTGCTTACTTGCTATGTACTGTCAAGTTGCCTGTGACTCATAGTGACCCTATGTACAACAGCTCTGAACCTGGTTTATCCTGAGCCAACCTCACTCTTTCTGACACATCTACCCCCATTACTCTAGTCACCGAGTCAATCCATTTCATCGAGGGTCTTCCTTTCTTGTGCTGTCCCTCCACCCTACCAAGGATAATGTCCCTTTCCAAGGGACACTCCTTGCGACATGTCCATAGTATGTCAGACAGAGGTTCAGAGTCCTTGCCTCCAAGCAGCAGCCTAGTTTCACCCTCACCAGGATGAACCTGTTTGTTCTCTTAGCAGTCTATGGCATATTCAACACTCTTCTCCAGTACCACAGCTCAAAGGCATCAATTCTCTTCCTAACATCCCTAGTCATTGTCCAGCTTTCTGATGCATAGCATGCAATAGTGAAGACCAACGCCTGGATCAGGTACACCTTAGTCTCCAGACTGACATCAGTGCTCTTCAGTACTCTGGAGAGGTCCCTGACAGCAAACTTTCCAAGTCAAAAAAGAGACACAGTTGATTCACAAACTGGAGGTTTGAACTTGAGTAAGGCATGTATAAAAACCTAGACAGAAGCAGTGTTCTCCTCAGCCCAAGGACCACTAGGCATAGCACAAGAAACTAAAATTGAGTGGCATTTTAATTCTTTACCTACTAAGTCATCAGAACTCCATCATAATATATTAAAATAGATTAAATTTATTACTTACTAAAGCAATGTTTTGTATGAAGTGTTTTATGTTGTTTCTGTGTGCCATCCAGTCACCTATGACTCATAGTGATCTTATGAATAATGGCTCTGAACTCTGCCCTATCCTGAGCCAATCTCACAGTCTCTGACACACCTAACCTCATTGCCACAGTCACTATGTCAATCTATATCATCCAAGATCTTTCTTTCCTGTTCTGATCCCATGTTGTTGCTATGTGCCATCAAGTCGACTATGATTCATAACAACTCTGTATGTACAATAGATGTAAACCTTGCCCAATCCTGAGACAGTCTTATTGTCTCTGATACACCTAGCCGCATTATCCCAGTTACTGTGTCAATCTATCTCATCTGGGGTCTCCCTCTCTTGTACTGTCTCTCCACCCTTCCAAGCGTGATGTCCTTCTCCAAGGACTGGACCCTCCTGGCAACATACTCAAAGTTATATAGGATGGGGCTTCACAATTGTTGCTTCTAAGGAGCAACTTGGCTTCACTCTTTCCAGGACAGACCTGTTGATTCTCTTGGCAACCCATGATATGATCAATACTCTTCTCCAACACTAAAACTCAAAGGCAACAATTCTACTATCCGTATTCATTGTTCAGCTCTCAGATGCATAATAGCAAGCAATTGAGAAGACCGCGGACTGGATCACCTTACTCTCTAGACTGACACTGTTGCTGTTCAGGACTCTGGAGAGGTCCTCGACAGAAGATTTTTCCAGTGAAACTCATCTTTTGATATCAAAGGGCAGCATGGGAGGACAAAACAAAGTATTATAATGGAATGTGAAGAGAGCTGGAATTGGAGAATTAAAAAGGAAGAACTCACTATGGATTTTGTAAACTGAGAACACTGAAAAACATATTTAAGCCTCGAGTTGTTATACTGAAAGATCCAGAAAGCATCAAAAGAAGATTGAGGGAATACAGAGAATCACTGCACCAGAAAAAAATAGATTGACACTGATAAATTTCAGGAAGTATCATAAGAGCAAGTCTCCCTCCACTCTGGAAGTTGCTGGCTCACTGGCGGGATGGCTGGAATCTCGATGGTGGTTCGACTTGTTGGCAGTTAAGGCAAGGGGAGTTTCTGGGGTTCTTTTTGCCCTTCAAAAGTGGGTGGGCGGCCCAGAGCCTTAAACTAAGGGGAAGTTAGGGCGGAGCCTGCGGAACTTACTCCAGGCGGTAGATTAAAATCCTGTCCACTTGCTGTACAGAGGTAATTTGTGGTCGCTGTGAAGCTGAACACTGTGACACTGACATGTCAAATGTGATAATGGTTACCCATGGTGGACAGTGTTTGGTGGTGCTCCCCAGTTAAAACAAGCTTGGAAGCAGGAGTGGCATCCACTTCCATAATAGCTTGCCTCCAGAAACCATATGAACCTGGAGAAAGGACGAGAGTCACGCAGGTGTCAAGGACTTTCCTTCATAAGGTCGCTATGAGTCGCCAACGACTGGACGGCACTTAACAACAACAAGAAACAACAACATCATAAGAGCAGGAGTCAATGGTATGAAAGAGAAAGTGGAAGCTGCATTGAAGGCATTGGCAAAAAATAAGGCCCCAGCAATTGATGGGGTATCAATTGACTTGTTTCAATTAACAGCTGCAGCCTTGGATGCACTCACGAATATATGCCAGGAGATTTGAAGGACAGCTGTCTGGCCAATGGATAGGAAGAGGTACATATTTGTTCCTATTTCCAAAAAAGGTGATCCACCTGAATGTGGAAACTATCAAACAATATCATTAATGTCACATGCAAGCAAAATACTGCTGAAGATAATTAAAAAATAGCTAGAACAGTACATAAATAGGGAACTTCCAGAAGTTCAAGCAGGATTTAGAAGACACTGTGGCACCAGGGATATCATTGCTGATGCCAGATGGATCCTTGCTGAAAGAAAAATAGAAGAATGTTTATTTGTGTTTTATTGACTGTACAAAGGCTCTTGACTGTGTGGATCATAACAAACTGTGGCTGACATAAGAAAAGAATGGGAGTCTCAGAAGACCTAATTGCGCTCAAGAGTAACTTAAACCTGGACAAGCAGGCTGTTGTGTGAGAAGAGCAGGGTAACACTGCATGGTTTAAATTTGAGAAGGCAGTGCATCAGGGTTGTATTCTCTCTCCACACCTATTTAATCTACATGCTGAGCAAATCATTTGAGAAGCTGGACTCTATGAAGAGGAGTGTGGTATCAAGATTGGAGGGAAGACTAATCAACGGCACATAACAACAACAACAACCACAACAACCAATAACCTGCGTTATGCGGACGACACAACCTTGTTTGCTGAAAGGAAATGGAGGTTGAATTGTCAACAGCTTCTTCTTGCTTGGATCCACAACTAAAACCGTTGGTACCAGCAGCCAGGAGTCTGTGGAAAGGGACTGAAGCCTCCGTGGATCAGGCCGCATCGACGCGGGAAGTCCAGACGCTGGAATGGATTTAAAGAGGAGGCCGCGGGAGCAGCAATGGCAGAGAGGCCTGAGGATCTAAAACTGCCCAATGTCCGCCCGCCCTGGAGCATCAAGGAGGCGCTCCCCGACGGGGTCAATGTCTCCAGGGAGGTCCCGATGCCATCTCCCGCCGCCAGTGTCTTCGTCCTGGATGCCACTTATATTCTTTAT
>NW_006399797.1:19801419-19806337 GCF_000299155.1 Elephantulus edwardii | reverse complement strand
TTTTGTCAAAATAACAGTTTTTGTAAAAACAATACTCTAAAACTCCTGTAAACCTTAAGGGACACGTGATGGTGCTCAGGCATCTAATTCCCCCAAATCATCTATCCCCTTTAATAACTTATAAAGCATCTGGCCTTTCTTAGCCTCCTTTTTCTTCAGTATTCCAAGCACTTTCTGTCTCTGTTTCTGCTTGAAGTTTGACAAGTAGTGTAAAATGCAGTTTGGCACTGTTAACTCATTAAATGGATACAGAGAAAAGTTTGCTAGTGAGTGGAGAACTGAGGGAACTATCATTCATTGTGTAAATAGAGACCATTTTCATTGAAAGTGGAAAAAAATTGTGGTTAGAGACTTTTCCAAATTATTGAGGAGTAATGTTATCACTTTGAGGACTAAGGTGTGCCTGGTTCAGGCCATAGTCTTTCTGATCACTTGCTATGCATTTGAGAGCTTGAGAGCTGGGTAATGAATAAGGGTGATAGAAGAAGACTTGATGCCTTTGAGCTGTGGTGTTGGAGGAGAGCACTGAACATCCATGGGTGGCCAAAGAACAAACAAGTGTGTCTTGGAGAGGGTGCAAGTGGAGTACTCTTTGGAGGCAAGAATGATGAGGCTTCACCTCACACACCTTGGAGAGGGATATGATGTGTCATCTTCATATTGCAAGTTGATGATGATACTTCCTCAAATCCTGATCCCATAATCTTCTTCATAAAGAGTGTTGCTGTTGATTGCCTTCCAGTCGAGGACGACTCATAGCAATCCTATGAACAAAAGGCCTGAAGTCTTTCTATAACTACCAACATTTATCAGAATTCATAGTTTCCAGAAGCATGTTGTTTAGGAAGTGGATGCCACTCCTACATCGTAAAGTGTAGCTTCTCAAAATATCTCTTCAGCATATAGGTTGAAAAGGTATGGAGAAAGGATATATCCTTGACACACTCCTTTCTTAATTTTGAGCGATACATGACACTAGTATTATACTAGTACTTTGCTAATAACATCAGGAAGCTTATGAATTTATTTAAAAATAAATAAACTATAGTAGTCATCTTTTTAAACTAAACTGTAATGAAAATTTACAGAGACTCAGGGTTTCTAGTAATTCATTGTTGTACTTTTCTCCCTCCCCTATCCCCCCCCCCCCAGTTTGCTCTTCTTGAAAAGTAAACTCTTTGATTGTGATGCAATCCATCCCCCCAAGTCCACTCCACTGTGCAGCCTTCATTCTGGACGCCTGTCATGACAATAATACCTAATCATATATCCCTTTTAAACAGTTCTGTCCCTCATATGTTTCAGTGCAATATACATCATTCCTTCCTCCTCCTCTGTCTTGCCTCAACCCCGATGTCAGTCCCGTTTGACAACAACGGCACTATGCAATATTTGTCCTTTTGTGACTGAGATATTTCACTCAGCATAATGTCCTCCAGGGTCATCCATTTTGCATAATATTTCATGAGTTCCTTGTTTTTCTGTGCTGCATAGTATTCCATTTTGTAAATATATCAGAGCTTCTCTAGCCACTCGTTTGTTGATGGGTACTTGAGTTGTTTCCAGCTCTTTGCTATTGCGAACAAAGCCACAATAAACATGGGTGTGCATATTTCTATTTGGGTGACAGTTATGGTGTCTTTAGGGTAAATTCCCAGTAGTGGAATTGCTGAGTCAAATGGTATCTCTATTTGCAACTTTTTGAGAAAGCGTCATACAGCTTCCATAGTGGTTGCACCATTTTATACTCCCATCAACACTGAATAAGGGTTCCAGTTTCTCCTTAACTTCGCCAGCATTTCATGTTTGCTGTTCTGTTAAATTTTGCTATTTTGACTGGGGTGAGATGATATCTCATAGTTGCTTTGAGTAGTCATCATTTTTTTAAAATATTACTTCTTTTTTTTGTGGAAGGGAAGTGGGTGTTCTTCCAGGACTGGATACTAAAAAGGGAGTGTATTGAGGAAAAAGGAGATCCAATACTGTAGTATGTATGTGTTTGTCTTTTAATTTGTTGTCTAGGCTAGGAGGATTGAGCCTGTGTTATAGCCTCTGTGCTAGAGGAAGACAAGTCAAGTACAGACTCCACAGCAGGATTCTGTGGAATTCTATTAGCAAGGTTTAGGTTGAAGTATGTGGTGTAGGTCTCATGGTTGGAAAACTCAGTGCCATATATCCTGAGGGTGCTCTGTAAATATGGGTTGATTTTATCAATAATGCTGGGCCTCCTACCAGTGCTTGAGGGGTTTGTTTTGCAACACTTGTGAGAAGATCAGGAACCATCACTGAAGTTGATTGGATTTGGCACAGTTCATGACTTGGACTCACAACACAGGACCAGGTATCTAGAAAAATCAAGGTGCAGATTTGTGCCCTGGGAATCACATGATCTTCTGATTTGGCATTGGCACAGTCATGAAATGGGTTTGTTTTAAAGAATGATTTACAGGAGAATTAGGTTCAGATTTAATAGCTTTTGAGAGTGATTTGTTGTTTATATTTTGCTTTCTAATGTTTTTTGTTATGTGCTGTCAAGTCACCTGTGACTCATAGTAACCTTGTGTTTAACAGCTCTGAAGCCTACCCTGTCCTGAGCCAGCTCCACTGACTCCAACACACCTAACTTCATTCTAACAGTGAAGGGTTTTTTTATCCCAAGAACTTTGGAATGAGTGTATTTTGGTATAAAAATTCAGGCAGTCAATTTGGATTACATATTTTAAAGTATCTGTAGGAGCAATAACCTATGACAAAATCATAGCAAAATGGCTTACCAGCCACAGTTTAAAAACTATCCATGTGTTGGAAAAATGTATGTTATTCTTTGAAAATATTTATTTCATAAATCATTCAAAGTACATAAATCATATAAAGATAAATATACAGCAAATGTCCATACACGTCCCAGATGAAAAATATTAGGGTACGATGGTAGGTTCTGTTATTGAGCAAAAGCAACATTAAATCTCAAACTCAGTGCTGTAGCATTGGAACGGGCTCATAGCTTACCCTCCAGTCAGTTTTCAGGGACTGTAAATCACACAGGAGATTGCCTGTCTTTATCCCGTGGAGCCGTTTCTGGATCAGAAAGCCTTTGGGTTAGCAGTGCAACTCTCTATGGAGTACTATCAGAGATCCCTCCCATCAGAATGTTGTTTTGTTAGGTGCCATGTAGTTGTTACAGAAGATAAAAAACTACAGCCTTTCACATAGATTACATCTCAACATTAAGAAAACCAAAATTCTCACCCCTGGACCAGTAGACAACAAAACAATAGAGAAAAAAACTGAAATTGTCAATTAATTCACCTTACTTGAATCCACAATCAGCATCCTTGGTTCAGCAGTCAGGAGATAAAGAGATGTACTTCAATGGGAAAAGCTGCTGTCAGGTATCTCTCCAAGACACTGAAGAGCAATAATATCAGTTTGAAAAGTAAGGTTCACTTGATTCAGGCCATGCTCTTTCAATCACTTACTATTCATCTGAGAGCTGGACAATGAATAAAGATGACAGAAGAATTGATGCTTTTGAGTTGTGGTGCTAGAGAAGAGTACTGAATATCTCATGGACTCTCAAAAGAACCAGTAGATATGTCTTAGAGTGCAGCTGCAGGGCTCTTTGGGTGCAAAAACGATAAAGCTTCACCTCAATCCAGTTAGCTGTGATTGGACATTTGGGCTGTTTTCATGTTTTTGTGATGGTGAATAATACTGCTATAACCATTGGTGTATAGATCTCCATTTGTGTTTCAGTTCTAACTTCCTTGGAACATATTCTTAGTAGTGGATTAGCTTAGTCATATGGAGTTTTTATGTTCAACTTTTTGAAGGAATGTCAAACTGTCTTTCAGAGTGATATACTATTTTATAATCCCATCAGTAATGTAGAGAGTTCACATTTCTCCACATGCTCTTCAACATTTATTGCTTGGTGCCTTGCTAAATGAATGGATTGAGGAATTGTGGTACAATCACACAATGGAATACTATGCAACACTCAGGAGCAATGATTTTAAAACATGCTATATAACTTGAGAGGGACTTGAGAGCATTGACTCTGTCTCATAAGGACAGATAATGCATAAGACCATTATTGTAAAAATAGAAGGATTACTAATAAGACATGTATGGAGACCCAAAAAGGAAAGGGGTGGGAAAAGAAGGGTGATGGTGCTGTAGTAAAATAGTCATAGTCTCTTCCACCATACATGTCTTTTCGTCCTCCACTGTTTTTATAATGACCTTTTGCTTTCTTCATGGATGATATTCTTGATACCTTCTCAAAGCTCATCTGGTCTTCATTCATTAGTGTTTAAAGCTTCAAGGCTGTTCCTAAGCTGGTTTTTAAATTCAGGTGGGATAGAACCAAGGTCAAATTTTTTATTCTTGTGGATTTGATTGACTTTTCTTTAGCTTTAGTTTGAGCTCTTGCATATGAGTAGTTGATGGCCCATAATCAGCAATTGACCTAGTTTTTTCACAACTGCTATTAAGTGTCTTCAATGATTCTTTCCATAGGTGTAATTGATTTAACGTCTGTCTGTGCATGCTCTCAGGTGAAGTCCATGTGTATAGTAGCCATTTATGTTTCTTATAAAAGATATTATTTATATTTATCACCAATTTTACTTAAACTATTTTAAAAAACAGAAAAAGAAAGAACACTCCTACAGACATTCTATGAAGCAAGTGTAACTCTAATACCAAAACCAGGCAAAGAAATTTTTTTAAAAAAGAAAACAACAGACCGATATCTTTCATGAACATAGACTCAAAAATTCTTAACAAAATGCTGGCCAATAGAATCCAAAAGCACAAAAAATGACATTACTACAAGAAACAAAAAGAGATCTTGAAAAGTGGAAGAATATCCCTTGCTCATGGATAGGAAGACTCAATGTTGTGAAAATGGCAA
>NW_006399797.1:19796241-19799344 GCF_000299155.1 Elephantulus edwardii | reverse complement strand
AAACAATCAACATAATTCACCACATTAACAAAGCAAATAATAAGAACCATATGATCTTAACGATTGATGCAGAAATGGTATTTAAAAAAAGAAATCCAACACCCTTTCCTGATTAAGGCAGTAAAATTGGAATAGAAGAGAATTTCCTCAACACGGTGAAAAGTATATATGCAAAACCAAGAGCTAACGTCATTGTCTAAATTGTCTAAGGAAAACTCTAAAAGCATTTTCCTTGTGAACAGAGACCAGACAAGGATGCTCACTGTCACGATTTCTATCCAGACAAGAATGTCCACTATCACCACTTCTATTCAATATTGTATTGGAAGTACTTCTAGGGCAATACAACAAGACAAGGAAATAAAAGACATCCAGATCAACAAAGAGATGGTTGAAATGTTGCTGTATGCAGATGATTTGATAGTGTACAAAGTATTCTTTGAGCTCAACAAAAATACTGTTAAAGCTGTTGTGTTGACTTCATAGCGACCCTATGAATTAAAGACTTGAACACTTGTATAACTTTGGCAGTTTCTCAATGTACATAGTTTCCGGAGGCAAGCCATTTCAGAAGTGGATGCCACTCCTGCTTCCAACCTTGTTTTAATCAGGAAGCTTCACCAAATACTGTCCACCACGGGTAACCATTATCACATTTGACACCTCAATGTCACAGTGTTTAGCATCACAGCAACCACGAGTTACTTCTGTACAGTAACACACAGATCAGTGCTATACCACTTAGAAGAATGTTTGACAAAAACCAATTTAAACCAGGCCCAGGGGCAGCAGGCCTGAGGGCTCTAATGGTTTTTTAAATAGGAGTTCTTATCACATCAGCTCACTTCCCTTAGGGAATCAACATTCCACCCTAATGCTTACCAATTCCACCCAACAAGCTTCTGTAGAACAGGGCTGCTGCAAAAGACTTTCAAACTGGATTCCAGACCCACTGTTAAAGCTAGTGGACCAATTTAGTAGGGTGGCAAGATGCAAGATCAATATAAAAAAAATCAGAGGAATTCCTCTACCGTATCAAAGAGAATTCAGAGGAGAAACCAAGGAAGTAATACTATTTACAATACTCAACCACAAACTGAGATACTTGGGAGTGAACCTAACCAGAGACACAATTGTTGTTGTTGTTAAGTGCCTTCAAATCATAGGCGACTCATAGCGACCCTATGAAGGAGAGTCCTCGACGCTTGGGTGCCTTTCATCCTCTCTCCAGGTTCATAGGGTTTCCGGAGGCAAGCTATTACGGAAGTGGATGCCACTCCTCCTTCTACCCTTGTTTTAATCGGGGAGCTCAACCCCACTCTGTTCGCATTGGGT
The DNA here is from genome assembly GCF_000299155.1 of Elephantulus edwardii. NCBI lineage: Eukaryota > Metazoa > Chordata > Mammalia > Macroscelidea > Macroscelididae > Elephantulus > Elephantulus edwardii. Next base: position 19,798,009 of record NW_006399797.1, on the reverse strand, counting down.
AGCCAACCATTAATGCATTTGACACATCCGTGTCACAGTGTTCAGCCTCACAGTAACCACAAGTGACCGCAGGACGGCAACTTGTACATCAGGGCTATACGACCTAGAGGAATGTCTGAACAAAAACAAAGAAAGACTGGCCTGAGGGCTGCGGATTAAAAGACACAGAAGACCTGTACAAATAAAACCACAGTACATTTCTGCAAGACAAAGTAAAAGACTTAAAGAAATGGAAAAATGTGCCCTGTTCATGGATAGGAATACTCAATATTGTGAAAATGACAATCGTACAAAAAACAATCTACATGTTCAATGCAATCACAATACAGATACAGAATTCATTTTTCAAGAAGATCAAGAGTTGTAAGTAGTTGCCAAGCAAACTGAAGCTGTTAACAATCTCAGTCTCTTCACTGCCTATCATGCTGTTGTTAATTGGTCCAGTGATAGGTCTTCTTGATGTTGAGTGTTAATCCATATTGAAAACCCTTGACCTTCTGCAGCAAATGCCTCTGGCCCTCCTCTGTTTCAGCAAGCAATGTATGCCATCTGCATAACACAGGTTGTTGATGAGCCTTCTTCCTTCAATCCTGATGCTGCATTCCTCCTCACAGAGCCCAGCCTCCTGTATATCTATGTACAGATTGAAAAGGTATGAAAATAAGATACATCCTTGGTGTACACCCTTCCTTGCTCTGTTTTGATGACTACCTCCTAATCCAAGTGTAGAGAACTTCCAGATGTGCAGGCTGGGTTTAGAAGAGGCTGTGGTACTAGGGATCTTATAGCTAATGTTAAATGGATCTTGGCTAAAAGCAGAGAATACCAGAGGAAGGTCTATCTGTGTTTCATTGACTATGTGTGGATCATAGCAAATGTTAACTCTGACAAGAATGGGAATCCCAGAACACTAGACTGAACTTATGAGAAACTTAGACATGGACCAGCAGGCTAATCCACTGGTAGGAATACACCGCAAGGAAATTATAACTGAGACACAGAGATTTGTACACCAGTGTTCATAGCATTGCTATTCACTATTAGAAGAACATGGAAACAGTACAAATGTCCACCCACAATTGAATGGATTGAGAAATTGTGTACATTCACACAACAGAACACTGCAGCACTCAGGAGCAACAATTTTGAAAAATACTGTATAACTTGGGAGATATTGGAGAGTATTATACTGAGTGAACTCTGTCTCTTAAGGACAAATATTGCATAAGACCATTATTGTGAAAATAAAAGGATACTAGTAAAACATGTATGGAAACTCAAGGGGCAAAGTGGAGGGGTGAGGGTGGGTTGGGGTAAAACCACAGGGTTGCACAGTTTGGTGGATGGACCTATGTGTGTGTGGCAGAAAGAAATGGGAAGGATCCAAGTGAAAAGACGGTAATGATTGCCAGGGTCCAATGATGATTAATTTTATAAAACAATGAATGAAAATGATAGTATGAAACACTATGTGAATGAACAATAGTGGGAAACACAATGTATATACAAACTTTGTAACCAAACCAATAATAAAAAAAAATTAAACACAAAATAACTATGAGAGATCATCTCACCCCAGTCAGAATAGCAAAATTTAACAGAACAGCAAGCAACAAATGCTGGCGAGGTTGTGGAGAAACTGAACGTTTATTCACTGTTAGTGGGAATGTTAAATGGTGCAACCACTGTGGAAGGCAGTACGGCGCTTTCTCAAAAAGTTGCAAATAGAGATACCATTTGACCCAGCAATTCCACTACTGGGAATATA
>NW_006399797.1:19779368-19795581 GCF_000299155.1 Elephantulus edwardii | reverse complement strand
AAAATTAAACAAAGATATTTGCAATGAATAAATCATTGTACAAAAGTCTATCATTCTATCTCCAGCTTCATTCATGTCACCTAGTCTGTACTTTCTGATTACTGATCCTTCTTTCCTATTCCAGAAATTTACATTCCAGTCACCTATTATTATTAACGCATTTTGGTGGTATGTTTAATCAATTTCTGACTGCAGAAGCTGGTAGAAATAAACTATTTCCTCTTCTTTGACTCTGATTGTTGGTGCATATACTTGAAATATAACAATAATAACTGGTCTTATTTGTATGTGTATGGATACCATCATGCCACTCACAACATTGTATTACAAGATGGATATAGAAATGGCCTTTTTAACTATGAATGTGACCCCATTTCCCCTCACTTTTTTATCTTTGGTTTTAGTAGATCATACAATTATCTGATTTAAAATGTCCCATGCCAATCATCTCGTTTATCGAAATGCATGTCTGAAGAGACTAAAGATTGCACTGGAGTGGCGAGAAGCCAAATTCAAAGAAATAAAAATGTCATAGTGAAAGAGCTGAACAGACAATTTCAAAAGGCAGTTCAGGAGGATAAAGCAAAGTATTATAATGGAATGTGCAGAGACTTGGAATTGGAGAATAAAAAGGGAAGAACTTGCTCGGCATTTTTCAAGCTGAAAGAACTAAAAAACAATTTTAAGCCTTGTGTTGCAATATTGAAAGATACTATGGGCAATATATTTAATGGCCCAGAAAGCATCAAAAGATGATAGAGGGAATAAACAGAGTCACTGTACCAGGAAAATTGATTGACAATGAAAAATTTCATGAAGTAACGTATGAGCAGGAGCTAATGATAATGAAGGAAGAAGTAGAAACTGCATTAAAAGCATTGACAAAAAATAAAGACTCCGGCCGGAATCGATGGGATCCCAACTGACTTGTTTCAATTAACAGATGCAGCTTTGGATGCACTCAACAGTCTATGCCAACAAATTTGGAGGAGAGCTATCTGGCCAATGGATGGGAACAGGCCCATATTTGATCCCATTCCCAAGAAGGGTGATCCAACTGAGTGTGGAAATTATCAAACAATATCAGGCGTGGCATCAACTTCCTAAACAACATGTCTCCAGAAACAATAAACTGATAAATGTCAATAGTTGCAGAGGGTCTTCAGACCTTTTGTTCATAGGGTTGCTATGATTCGTGCTCGACTCGTAGGCAATCATCAACAATCATTGATATCACATGCAAGCAAAATACTGCTAAAGATCATTCAAAAACAGCTGGAACAGTACATAGGGAATTGTCAGAAGCTCAAGAGGGATTTAGAAATTCTGGCATCAGGGATATCATTGCAGATGTCAGATGGATCTTGGCTAAAAGTAAGGAATACCAGATGAATGTTTATTAGTGCTTCATTGACTATTCTAGGGCATTTGTGTGGATTGTGACAAGAAATGGCTGACATTGAGAGGAATGGGAATCCCAGAGCACTTGATTGTGCTCAAGCGTAACCTATACCTGGACCAGGAGGCTGTTGTGTGAATGGAGAAGGGAGCACTGTATGATTTGGAATTGTAAAGGGAGTGTGTCAGGGTTGTATTCTATCTCCATACTTGTTCAAACTATGTGCTGAGCAAATTATTTGAGAAGCTGGACTTTATGAAGAGGAATATGACATGAAGATTGGAGGGAGACTCATCAACAACCTGTATTATGCAGATGACACAATCTTGCTGAAAGTGAGGAGGACTTGAAGCACTTGTTGCAGAAGATCAAGGAATGCAGCCTTCAGTATGGACTGCATGTTATTATCAAGAAAACAAAGAGTCTTACCACTGGACCAATAGGCAGTGTCATGATGGATAGAGAGGAGATTGAAACTGAAAACAGCTTCATCATGCTTGGATCCACAATTAATACCCTTGGTATGAGCAGTCAGGAAACAAGGAGACACATTGCACTGGCAAAATCTGCAGTTAGGGACCTTTCCAAATTATTGAGGAGTAATGAGGTCAGTTTGAGACTAAGGTGCATCTTATTCAGGCCATAGTCTTTCCTATTAATAGCTATGGATCCAAGACTAGGGAAATAAATAAGGATAACAAAAAAAAAAAAAGAATTGATGCCTTTGAGTTGTGTTGTTGGAGAAGAGCACTGAACATCCTATGGGCAGCCAGGAGAATGAACAGATATGTCTTGGATATGGTGCAGCCAGTGTGCTCTTTGGAGGCAAGAATGATAAGGCTTTGCCTCACATAATTTGGTTATGTTGCTAGGAGGTGCTATTTCTTGGAGAGGGACAAGATGTTGGGAAGGGTCGAGGGTTAGTGAAGGAGAAGAAGACCCTCAACCAGGTGGATTGACATGGTGACCGCTGCAATGGGCTCTTGTGTGTCAGCAAGTGTGAGGATGGTGCAGGACAGGACTGGGTTCAAATCTTTTATTCATAGGGTTGCTATGAGTCATATTCAACTTGATGGCACTTAACATCACGGTATGTCAATGTTTATGCATTCAATTTCTTTCTTATCAATGTTTAATTTTCCTATATTCACACTTCTCACATTCCATCTTCCAATCATTATTGTCTGCTTACAACTGTTCCTCCTCATTTACGTTTCCCATGCAGGAAAAGAACTCCAACTCAAATTTGTTTTGGGTAGCTGAGTTAAAATTGAAACCAAAGTAAATAAAAACAAATCCAAGAGAACCAAAATATCACCTTGAACCTAGTCAGTCTGGACTAAGGTGCACCTGATCTAGTCCATAGTTTTAGCAATTGTTTGCTATGTGTCAAAGAGCTGGAAAATAACTAGAGATGACAGGAAGAGAATTGATGTCTTTGAGCTGTGGTGTTGGGGAAGAGTGTTGAATATATCACAGACTGCCAGGAGAACAAACAGGTTCATCCTGGAGAGAGTGAAGCCAGCCTGCTCCTTGGAGACAATGATTCTGAGGCTTTGTCTGACATACTTTGGACACATTGCAAAGAGGGACCAGTACTTGGAGAGGGACATCATGCTTGGAAAGGCAGAGGGATAGAGAAACAGAGAGAGAGACAATCGATGAGATAGATTGATACAGTGACTAGGGTAATGAGGGTAGGTATGTTGGAGACAGTAAAGTTAGAGCAGGATAGAGAAAGTTTCAGGGCTGTTGTACATAGGGTCGCTATGGATCCCAAGTGACTTGACAGCACATAACAACAACAACAACAACAACAACATCTCAAGAACAGGTTTGAGGACTTGAACACTAATGAAGAAGACTGGATGAGCTTTGGGAGGACACCAAGGATATCATCCATGAAGAAAACAAAAGGTCTTTACAAAGATAGAGGAGGAATGAAAGACCAAAATGGTTGTCAGGAGAAACTCTGAATATTGCACAAGAATATGGAGAAGCCAAAACAAAAGGAAAAAAAATTCAGGACGTTTAAGAACTGAACAGAAGATTTCAAAAGACAGCTTGTGAAGATAAAGCAAAGTATTATAACGAAAAATGCAAAGTACTGGAGTTACTAAGGTGCGCCTGATCCGGGATATAGTCTTCGCAATTATGTGCTAGGCATCAGAGAGTTGGACAGTGAATAGGGTTGATAGAAAGAGGATTGATGCCTTTGAGCTGTGGTGCTGGAGAAGAGTGTTGAATATGCCATGGACTGCTAGGAGAACAAACAGGTTTGTCCTGGAGAGGGTGAAGCCAGAGTGTTCCCTGGAGTCAAGGATTCTGAAGCTTCGTCTGACATATTTTGGGCATGTTGCAAGGAGGGACTGGTCCTTGGAGAGGGACATCATGTTTGGCAGAGTGGAGGGGAGGCGAAGGAGAGGAAGACCTTTGGTGAGATGGATCGATTCTGTGACTGGAGAGGTGGGAATAAGTGCGTTTGAGATGGCTAGGTTGGCACAGGATAGAAGAGCGTGTAGAGCTCTTGTACATAGGGTCGCTATGAGTTGCAGGCAACTTGATGGCACATAACAACAACAAAAACTGGAGTTAGAAAATCAAAAGTGAAGAACTCACTTGGCACTAACTTGGCAGTTTCCCATCTTCAGAATTAAAGAACAAATTCAATCTTGAGTTGAATAGCAATACCTGCTATGGGCAAAATCTTGAATGATGCAGGAAGCATTAGAAGAAGATAGAAAAAATACAGAGTCGTTGTGTAAAAAATTGACTGAAACAGAACCATGACCAAGAAGCAATGGTAATAAATGAGGAAATTCAAGCTACTCTGTAGGAATTGGCAAAAAAAGAGGCCCCAACTTTAGATCATTAGATTGTGTAAAAAAATCTGCAGGACAGCTACCTGGCTGACTGGAATAGACCCATATTTATTCCCATTATTAAAAAAGGTGATCCAACAGAATGTGGAAATTACTGAACATCATCACCAATACCACATGCAAGCAAGATTGTCCAAAACTATTATCATAGTGCAACTATAGGGGACACCCAGAAATACAAGCTAGGTTTAGAAGAGGCCATGGCACTAGGGATATCATTGCTGATGTCAGATGGATCTTGGCTGAAAATAGAAAGTACCAGACGGATGTCTATTTGTGTTTATTGACTATGCGAAGGCATTTGACTGTGTGGATTATGACACGTGGCTAACATTGAGAAGAAAGGGAATCCCAGAACACTTGACTGCGATCTTGAAGCACCTATGCCTAGACTTGGAAGCTCTTGTCCAAACAGAAGGAAACACTGCATAGTTCAAAATCAAGAAAGAAATGTGTGAGAGATGTGTCCTTTCTCCATACCTTTCGATCTGTGCTGAATAGATCATTTGGGGGCTGGACTTTATGAATAAGAGTGTGGCATTAGGATTACAGGAAGACTCATCAATAACTTGTGTTATGCAAATGACACCACCTTGTTTGCTTTGAAACTGAGGACTTAAAGCATTTGTTGCAGAAGGTGATGACAGCTACCTTCAATATAGATTGCATCTCAGCATCAAGAAAACAAAGATCCACTGGACCAAGAGGCAACGTCATAATGTTGTTGTTATGTGTTATTGAGTCATCTATGACTCATAGTGACCCTATGCACAACAGCCCTAAACCTTGCTCTATCCTGTGCCAATCTTATTGTCTCTGACACATCTATCCCTATTACCCTAGACACCGAATCAATCCATCTCATTGAAGGTCTTCCTCTCTTGTGCTGTCTCTTCACACTCTCAAGCATGAGGTCTCTTTCCAACGAATGGTCCCTCCTTGCAATATGTTCAAAGTATGTCAGACAAAGCTTCAGAATCCTTGCCTCCAAGGAGCAGCCTGGTCTCACCCACTCCAGGATGGACCTGTTTGTTCTCTTAACAAAGTCTTTGGTATATTCAATACTCTTCTCCAGCACCACAGCTCAAAGGCATCAATTCTCCTCCTATCATCCCTAGTCATTGCCCAGCTTTCTGAGGCATAGCAAGTAATTGCAAAGACTATGGCCTGGATCATGTGCACGTTAGTCTCCAAACTGACATCATTGCTCTTCAGTACTTTGGAGAGGTTTCTGACAGCAGACTTTCCAATGCAATTAATCTTTTAATTTTCTGGCTGCTGGTACCGAGAGTATTGATTGTGGAGTCAAGAAAAGTTAATCTTTTCACCATCAATCAGGATGCTGCCAATTGGCCGAGTGGTGAGAATCTTTGTCTTCTTGGTGTTGAGCTTCAATCCGTATTAAAGCCTGCAGTCCTTGACTTCTGCAACAAGCACTTCAGATCCTCCTCTGTTTCAGCAAGCAGGGTTGTGCCATCTGCATAGTGTAGATTGTTCATGAGTCTTCCATAATTCTGATGCCACATTTCTCTTCATAACGCCCAACCTCCTGGATGATCTATTCTGCATATAGATTGAAAAGGTATGGAGACAGGACACATTCCTGGTGCACATCCTTTACAGTTTTGAACCATGCAGTGTTTCCTTGCTCTGTTCTGATGAATGCCTCCTGGTCCAAGTAAAGGTTTCACATAAGCACATAAGTGCTTCACATAAGTGTTCTGGGATTCCCATTCTTCTCAGAGTCAGCCACAGTTTGTTGTGATGCACACAGTCAAATGTCTTTGCATAGTCAATGAAATATAGATAGAAATTCCTCCAGTACTCTATGCTTTCAGACAAGATCCAACGTTAGCAATAATATCCCTAGGACCACAGCCTCTTCTAACCCCATGCTCTCTGTTGATGTGCTGTTCCAGTTGTTTTTGGATAATCTTCAGCAGAATCTTGTGTGCATGTGATATCAATGATATTGTTTGATAACTTCCATCCTCTGTTGGGTCATCTTTCTTTGGAATGGGAACCAATATAGATTTCTTTGAATCAGTTGTCAAGGTGGTTGTCCTCCAGATCTCTTGGCACAATTTGGTGAGCATATCCAGGGCAGTGTCTATTTTTTTTTTAATTATTTAAGACTTTTATTAACAGGTGCTTGCAGTTTTGTTGACTTTTTTTGAAAAAATAAAGTTGTAAACTTTTATTACAAATTAAAAATGAGGTTCTTAAAAATCTCAACTTGACCAGATATGAAACAATTTAAAAAACTTTAAAGGTGTATTGAGAAAACCCAGACTTTTAAAAAAACACGTTTGTCATTAACAAAAGGAGACATCTTTAGGTAAAAATAATAAAAACCCCATGCTGCATAGATAATGCAGATAGTTCTAGTTATTTGGTCAACGGGCAAAAAGCAAGCACTTAAGGTCTTCAGCTCCAATCTTTTGTTCATTTCTTATTGCTGGAATTTCATATTCATTTCTTCATGTTGGATGATTAAACGGGATGATGGTAGAGATGGTAAGCCGGCATTTACTCAGCCCCGCCCTGCTGCTCAGCCTCGGGAGCGGACGAATTCTCAGCTGGTGGATCGGCTGCTTTTGTCTCTTTGCCATCTTGTGGTTTAGGGTTTTCTGGGCGTCTGCGTCGGTAATTGAAGTTGCGACGGTACCGACGTTGAGGTGGCTGCTGACCTTGGGTCTCATCTTGATTTTCCTTATCTTCTTCATTGCCGTCCTCTCTAGGCTGTCTTTGGCGAGGAGGGCCCCTGCGAAATCGTGGTCTAAAACCCCGATCCATATTCTGCCTCACTGGTCTATCTTGTTCTCCTGCACCCTGGTTGTCAGCACCCTGCATCCCTTCTCCCTGCACAGGAGGGTTGGAATACTGTGGTCGACGCCCATAGGGTCTCCGCATGAAGTAAGGTGGGAACCGTCGCCTGGCCTTCGGGAGCACTCTCCGATCCTTCGTTCTTCTCCCCACTCTCACTATTCTGGTAATTCTGCTGGTAATTACGTGGAGGACCCCTACGACCTGGATAACGTCTATAATGGTTACGGTCTGCTGCATATTTACTGCCTTGCCCTGGAACGCCACCAGGACCTGTAACATTTGCTTCCTCCGCACCCTTTCTCCTTCAACAACATCAAACTCCAGTCTCTCCATCTCCTACACAGCGAAGGTACTTCCTGGGGTACAACAACATCTTCCTTAGTGTCATTCCTGTTGATGAAACCATATCCGTTCCTTACATGGAACCATTTTACTGTTCCCAAAACCTTCGTTGCGATGACTTTCTGCGCCGCTGCCCGTGGTGCCGGGCTTGGTGTCCGCAGCGCTGAGGGCGGGGCGGCGGGCGGCTGCTGGGTCTCGGCCTCCTGCTCATGGTTGCGGTGATGGTGACAGGGACCGGCTGTGGCAGCTGCGGCTCCTCCCGGGGTGTGATGGTAACTAGGCCGGCGGCGGCGGTGGGGCTGCTCAGAGCTCTCAGGGGTCCGCTCTCCGCTCCCGCTACCGATCGAACTCGGCAGTGTCTGTTTTTAAAAATATGCCAATTGCTTTCCATCAATTCCTGGGGCCTTGTTTTTTTGCCATTTCTTTCAGAACAGCTTCAACGTCTTCCTTCATCATCACAGGCTCTTGTTCATAATAGATGGAGAAAAGATTGAGATCATTAACAATTTAATCTTGCTTGGACCCACAATCAATATTCTTGGCATGAGTAGTCAGGAAATCAAAAGATGACTTGCATTGGGAAAATCCGCTATCAAAGATCTCTCCAAAGTGCTAAAGAGCAACAACCTCAATATGTAGACTAAAGTGCACCTGGTCCACGCCATGGTCTTCTAAATTACTTGCTATGCATTTGAAAGCCAGACAATGACTAACGATGATAGAGGAAGAAATTATGCCTTTGAGTTGTAGTGCTGGAGAAGAGTATTGAACATACCATGTAATGCCAAGAGAACAAACGGGTATGTCCTGGAGAGGGTGAAACCAGGCTGCTTCTTAGAGGCAAGGATTTTGAATCTTTGTTTCACATACTTGAGGCATGTTGCCAGGAGAGCCCAGTTCTTGGAGAAAGAAGTATATTATGCATTTAAGGGTAGAGGGTCAGCACAGGAGAGGAAGACCACGGATGAGAAGAATTGATGCAGTAACTGCAGCAATTGGGTCAGGTGTGCCTGAAATGATGAGATTGGCTCAGGATAGGGCAGGGTCCAGAGCCATTTTTTCATAGGGATGCAATGAGTTGTAATCAGCCTAATTGCACACAACAACAACAAACACAAGAATAGTAACAACATTTTATGGGTGAATAATGTGAATTCTTTAGTTAAAACTATTATCTTGATTATTTTAAAGGAAAATAGTTTCAATGAAGTTATCAGATGAAACGGTAAAATTATGATATAGTAGGAATTAGTTGTTTGATATTACACAAACATGATTTACGTATAAGCTTTGGAAGTTTCTGATCTCCTTGGTCTAGATATAAGTTTCATATGAGCTTAATTAAGTGTTCTGAGATTCCCATTCTTCTCAGTTAACACTGAGAAGTCATAGTTAGTCATAGTTTGTAATGATCCACGCAGTCAAATGTCTTTGCATAGTCAATAAAACACAAATGGACTTTTTTCTATGGTATTTACTGCTTTTAGCCAGGATCCATTTGCCTTTAGCAATGATACCTCTGTTGCCATGGCTCCTTTTAAACCCAGCTTGAACTTCTGGCAATTCTCTGTCAATATGGTGTACTAACTGTTTTTGGATAATCTTAAGCAATATTTTTCTTAGATGTAATATTAGTGATACTGTTGGATAATTTCTATCTTATGTTGGATAATTTTTCTTGGGAATGGGAACACATCTGGATCTTTTGCAATCAATTGATCAAGCAGCTGTACTCCACATTTCTTTCATAAACTGGTGAGCAAGTCCAGGGCTGCATCTGTTGATTGAAACACGTCAATTGATATCCTAACAATTCCTGAAACTTTATTTTTGACAATAACCCTAGTGCAGCTTGAATTTCTTCTTTTGCTACCATTGACTCTTGTTCATATAGTGGTGGTTGTTGTTGAGTACTGTCAAATCAGAACAGATCCATAGCTGACTCTCCAGAGGATTTTCAGAGGCAGTGAATCACATGAGAGGAGACTACCCACCCTTCTCGCATGGAGCAGCTGGTAGATTTGAACCATGCACCTTTGAGATTGCAGTGTAGCTTCTTACCACTAGTCCATCAAAGCTCCCTGTGTTCCTATAGTGCTTCCTGAAATATTCAGTGTCAATCAATTCTTTTTGGTACAGTATATATCATTCATCTTCTTTTGATGCTTCCTAGATCACTCTAGATTTTGCCCATAGCATTTCTCAAGCCTCAAGTATTGTAACCCATTATTTTTCAGTATCAAATTTTCAGAACAAATAATTTGAGAATCTGAACTATAAAGAAGAGTGTGGCATCAGGATTTGAGGAAGACTCATCAATAACCTGTGTTATGCAGATGACACAACCTTGCTTGCTAAAAGTGAGGAGGATTTAAAATGCTTACTGTAGAAGATCAGTATCAGCCTTCAATATAGATTGCATTTCAACATCAAGAAGACAAAAATCCTCATGACTGGACTGATAAGCAACAAAATAATAGATGTAGAAAGATAGATATTATTGTTAATGATTTCATCTTACTTGTATTCACAACCAACACTCTTCATACTAGCAGTCAGAAGATCAGGAGATGGATTGCATTGGGCAAGTCTGCAATTAGGGACCTCTCCAATTTACTAAGGAGAAATGATGTCAGTTTGAAGACTAAGGTGTACTTGATTCAGGCCATCATCTTTTTCATCACTTAAAATGCATCTGAGAGCTGTAAAATGCATAAGGATGACAGAAGAAGGATTGATGCCTTTGAGCTATGGTGATGGAGAAGAGTACTATGTATCCTATGGACTGCCAAAAGAACAAACTACAGGGTTGTACAGTCTGGTGGGTGGAGGGAGGAGGTAAAGGAAATGGGAGGAATCTGGGAGGGACCTAAAAAGACAGGGTGATGATGGGTAAGGTTTAATGGTGACTAATTTTCTAAAACATAATGAATGAGAATGACTGTATGAAACACAATGTGAATGAAAACAAGTGTGAAACAACAGCAATTCCCCTCCCCTAAAACCACACACTCACACAAAAAGAAAACCAAAACACACAAACAAAAAACCAAACATATGTCTTGGATAAAGTACAGCCAGAGTGTTCCTTGGAAGCAAAGATGACAAAGCTTCTTCTCACATATTTTGAGCATGTCGCTAGGAGAGGCTATTTCCTGGAAAGGGACATCATTCTTGGAAAGGTGGTGGGTCAGTGAAAGAGAGGAAAACCCTCAGTGAGATGGATTAACACAGTGATGGTGGCAATGTGCTCAAGTATGTCAGAGATGATGAGGTTGGCACAGGATAGGACAGGGTTCAGATCTGTAGTTCATAGGGTTACTATGAGTCATACTTGACTTGATGGTTCTTGACAGCAACAATACATTATAATTTAACTATAATGTCTTATAGTTAAAATCTGCACATGTAAATAATGAACATACTCATCAGCAGATGCAAATGCACATATTTTTTCTGTGACAATAAAGCACATATACAGACATTATAATATTAACTCAATATCAGTTTCTTAAAGATCTTGATAAGTATTTTAAACTTATGTAACAAAATAGAATTATTATTAAAAATAATTTTGTCTCCAAGACAAAGGTTTATGAAAGTCTTAACAAATGTCTTTTAGAAAACTGTGTATATGTTAGGGGGTAAAGTGAGCCTTACCTCACACCATACACAATAAGCTTGAAATGAATCCTATATCTAAGGATATAAACTGTAACAAATTCCAGAAGAGAAGATAAAATGGACGCTTAATAGATGATGGTCCTTAGAACAACAACACTAAAAAGCACAAGTCATATAAACAATTGATCATATGAGCTTCATGAAAATAAATAACATTCATTGTCAGGAAAATGAAAAGAGAAAATACCAAATGGGAGTAAATACGCTGATACACATCTGACCAAAGTCTTGAATCAAAAATAATACCTATAACAGACTCATCAGCACATTGGTTTACCTTACCACTAAGTCTGCAGTGTTCAGAGTTTATATAAACAAAACTGTATCTTTTATCCTCTTGTGGGATTTCTTGCAATCTGCATACAGGCAAACCTCAGACATACAGCAAGTTTGGTCCCAGGTGACCACAGTAAAGTGACCACCAAACATCAAGAAAGTCACATAAATATCTTGGTTCTCAGTGCCAATAAAAACGATTTTCACACTATATGGTAGCCTAGGAAATGTCAAGATATTGCAGAAAGGCCAAACTATGGCATAGAGATGCAGTGAACAAGCACATGCTGTTGGAAAACACGGTGTTTGTAGACTTTCTCAATCAAGGGTTGCCTAAGCATTCTATTAGAAGAAAAATCAGTTTCTATGGAATACAATAAAGCAAAAGCTCAGTGGAAAACAAACGCATTTTGTATAATATCTACCTTGAGTTACGTACAAAGGTTTTGCTTTTAAAATTTTTGTGTCCAAGTTTGATATAGACATAAAAACCATTGTTTGAGTAAATTTACTTTCATTAGCTTCTGGGAATTTTAGGACTATTTAATTTATATAAGGACTTTTTTGTCATCCAACCAATTAGGGCAAGATCTTAGAGAAAATATTTAGTCACATTTACTGTACCAACCAAAGGTGGGAAATTATTCTTTTTCACAAGTATCTCCTTGAGTTGCTGAAATAATTGTTGCTCTAAGGAATCAACATTCTTTTCTGGTCTCAAGTAGCCAACAATGACCGTTTTGGGGATGCATGGTATGAATTTTCCATGGACGTTTTAATACTCATGCAGTATGAGTTCTATCCTATACTCAACACCACTTTATGGACATCTCTACTAGTTCCAACATTGGTCTAGCCATAGTAAATGCCAGTAGTTATATCAGCTGGAATGTTATCTATAACTTACATGTTTAGGAAGGTTAGCTGTGGGGAAGCCTAGCTCTTTGGAGCCAAGGCCCAGAGCCACCACGGCTTGGCTATTAGGGCACATGTATGGCAGGTGCCTCAAAAGGTTTGGGATGTGGGTTGTGTGTGGCACAGTCCTTGTGTCTGATTAAGTTTCAGTAGTTAAGGCATTGCCTGAATGCCCAAGATCAGCCCCAAAACACAGTGTAAGCTTGGAGGGAGGGGCTGAGACACAATCGGTCAGCTGGGCAGACTACTCACAATGTTAAGTCCATCATACATGGAGCTGTGTCTCTGTCCGAAGAGTGGGCGTGGTGGCAGAAGTAAGTGTGGGCACTAGTGGGTATCTCTTTGAGGCTTTGTTACTCTAATAGAAAGCTCATTTTATCCTTTCCTAGCATACTTTTGAAATACATCAATTTATAATCCATATTTTCTTCAATCTAGCTACTGAAAAACTGATTCATAATACTCAAAAGATTTAAAGATTATTTAATGAGGAAAGAAAAACCAAGTAACTATTCAGACAAAAAAACACTGGCTTCATGAGACAAGATAAAAAAAAAGACAGAAAAAGAAATATATTCATTGGTCTGTGAGTTCCACTCAGAAACAGAACTATACAATATCATGCAACCCAGATCTTGGAGGAATTAAGTTTCTTAAAAATGGATATACCTACAACCAGGAGAAGATAAAATAGATGAATGGGATCTTCTAAGAATCAAATCCCTATGCACATCCAAAAACTTCTCCACCAGGGTAAAAAGGGAAGCCACAGACTGGGAAAAAGTATTTGGTAATGACATATCAGATAAGGGACTTATATCCAGAATTTATAAAATACTTGGGCACCACAACAAGATAAAGGTAAATAATCCAATAGAAAAATGGGCACAGGATATGAACAGACATTTCACCGAAGAAGACATTCAGATGGCTAACAAGCACATGAAGAAATGTTCAAAATCCCTAGCTCTAAGAGAGATGAAAATCAAAACAACTATGAGATGTCATCTCACCTCAGTCAGAATTGCAAAATTTAACAGAACAGCAAGCAACAAATGCTGGCGAGGTTGTGGAGAAACTGGAACCCTTATTCACTGTTGGTGGGAGTGTAAAATGGTGCAACCACTGTGGAAGGCGGTATGGCGCTTTCTCAAAAAGATGAAAATAGAGATACCATTCGACGCAGCAATTACGCTACTGGGAATATATCCCAAAGAGACCATAGTTGCCACGCAAGCAAATATATGCACACCCATGTTTATCACATCTTTGTTCACAATAGCAAGGAGTTGGAAACAGCCCAAGTGCCCATCAACAAACAAATGGTTAGAGAAGCTGTGGCATATTCACACAATGGAATACTACACTGCATTTAAAACCAAGGAACTCATGCAATATTATTCAAAATGGGTGACCCTGGAGGACATTATGCTGAGTGAAATATCTCGGTCACAAAAGGACAAATACTGCACGGTGCCACTGTTGTAAAGCAGGACTGACATTGAGGTTGGGAGGAGACTGAGAAGGATGAGTTCAATATGTATGCTGCATTGAAACAGATGAGAGAGAAAACTGTTTAAGAGGGAAAATTATTGGGTACTTTTGTCATGACTGGAGTCCAGAGCAAAGGCTGCATAGTGGAGTGGACCTGGGGGGAGGGATTGTAAAACAATGAAAGAATTTTTCTTTTACTTTTCCGAGAGGGTGGTGTACCAGGGGAGAGGGCTGGGAGGGGAGAAAAGTGCAACAATGAATGAATGGAAATCCAAAGTCTCAGTAAATTATCATTGAAATGAATAATAAATTTAAAAAAGGAAAGGAAAACAAAGGAATCAACCTAAAAAAAAAAAGAATAACCAAGTTTTAGAATATTTCTACAACCTTAGAAACATGTCTGATATCCATTTGCAGCAAATCCAGGCTTCCACTTATAACCTCAGAAAAACAGAAATCTGTTTCAATCTTTATAGGTCTGCCTTTTCTGACCATTTCCTATAAATAGAATACTAAAAAAAAAAAAAAGAAAATTGGATATAGTAATTTGGAACGAGAGTGATGATATAATCAACTGAATTGAACCAAAATCCAAAACAAGTCCTAGATAAACTTACAAATCCAGAATCTTAGTTTTTGATGGAGGAAGATTAAATCCTCTAAGAAAACCTGGCTGGAGCATGTTAGAGATTGTCGAGGATGGCACAGGCTGGCAGGGTTCAGTTCTGTCATTCCCAGGGTCTGTATGAGTCGAAGCTAACTCCATAGCACCATCACTACCACCATTGGATTGGAAGAGAATATAGAAACTTCAATACAAATTCAATGATAAACTGACATTTACATTTTGGTTACAAAACAGTGTGCATTTAGTTTCAAAACAAGCCTGAGACCTTCCTTGTGTAACCACAGGGAGGAAGGATGTGTGTAATGCTAAGGTGTTTCTTGAATAAGCATCTGATCTGAGAATTGTTTTGGACCTGGTATCCTGAACAGGGTGTATTATTAAGTGAGCAAAATCCTAAAGCAAACAAAACCACAATTCTGGAAGGCAGTTTGGTGCTTCCTCAAAAAGCTGAACGTAGAAATTCCGTATGACCCAGCTATTCTACTACTTGGAATACACCCTGAGAATATGAGAAATGAGGCACAAATGGAGATTTGTACACCAATGTTCATAGCAGCATTATTCGCCATCGCAAGAACATGGAAACAGCCCAAATGTCCAACCACAAACAAATGGATTGAGAAATTATGGTACAGTCACACAATGGAATACTATGCAGCATGCAGGAGCAATGACTTTGCAAATTATTACCTATGTTGGGAGGGACTGGAGAGAATTATGCTGAGTGAACTAACTCAGTCCTTTAAGGATAAATATTATATAAAACTGTTATTGTAGAATGAATATAAGGGTCCAGGAGGGGTGGGAGAGGCTGGAAGCAGAGGGATGTGGATGTGCAGGGGGAAGGGGAGATTAATTATTGGGTTATACAATTTGATGGGTGGGGGGGTGAGGGAAATGGAAAGAAGTTGTTCAAATTTGTATTTGAATTTTATAAATAAACTAGTAGAAAAATAAAATAGAAATGTGTATCAAATAATTTTCTTAGGATACATTGGTTAGTAATGAAAGGCTGTATTGCTTTTTGCAGAAGTCACTTGCGGTTCAAAATGGAGATTTTGGCGTCAAACTTTAATACCACACTACTTACTGCTGGAAGCTTTTTTTGAAGTGCTCTTACTCAGCTCGATAATAGATGAATAGACTTTGTTTTAGAGTCACACATTTTATTACAAATTTATTTTATTTTGTAATCAATAGAAAAGCAAGTCTGTTATCTATTTACAAGTACTATACACTTACATATATTACATACAGTTAATGGATTTAAAGAAAATGGACAGAGAAAGGCAATGTCTATGGAAAAATATGCCACTGTACATAGTTTCATATCATGGTCCTTAATGTTACTGAATCTTTACTGTAGTAATAAATACAGTTCTATATTTACAAATCTTATAAAACATCTCATAAATGTATTTCATTTTAATTTCAAGTTAAAACATCTGATCAAAATAAACATGCTTATATAAAAATAAATCTACCTAATAGCTTTTTGGTTTGGGTGTATCGAAACTAATGTAGGATAATAGAAACTACAAAATAATTCTTTAACTTTTAATATTTAACAATTTTTGCCTCTTAAAATACCTTACACAAGTACTCGATATGGAATAAGTAGAGAAGTACACTGTTCCTAACACCACGTGGGTTGATTCAGAGACACGGCTGAAACAAAGCTAAATAAACAGGATAATGTTATTTAAGCTCTGCTGAGTCCAAAATGGTGTCAGATATCATTGGGAGAGCTACCAAAGGTATATA
>NW_006399797.1:19757416-19779268 GCF_000299155.1 Elephantulus edwardii | reverse complement strand
AAGTGACATCAATAAGTTTATATCATTTCTTCATTAGCCCCTTAGCTTAAAAAGTATATTAGTTTGAATCAGCAGATGAAACCTGAAAAATGTGTACTCTTGAAAAACCAAATAAAACGAAGCAAACCCCAGATTGCTTTCCATTTCTCCCTAGCCATGTCCATTGCCGGCAATGGATTTTTCTGTTGAGCTCTGGGCACAAGGCAAAATTCATCTGTATGTGGCTGCTTTCATGGTAATTTAAGAATTTCTTTTTTATTTCAAAAATATCTGTAAGCAAGTTTTATGCTACTGTATTGAGAGTGGAAACTTCTAGTCCTGATACACAATCCTCCACATTCTATCACTAGTCTACCTGTGTGTGAGTGAATGCCTTTCACTACTCATCCAAGACTACTGGTGATCTGAATGAAAACAAAGAAAACAAAAACCCATTTCACTGTGATTGAGTCACAGAGCAGAATTGCTTCAGAAGGTTTCTAAACCTATAATCTTTATGGAAAAAGACTGACATATCTTTCTCCCTCAGAATTGCCAATGGGCTCAAACTGGTGTCTTTTTTTTGGTTAGTCTTTTAAGCCAAGTTCTTGACCATCTTGCCACCAGTGCTCCCTGAGGAAAGGCAAAGAAAGAGGACAGAGCTCCACTTACTTAGTCTTGAAATCCTCTAGGTCACAGTCTTTACTTAGTAAGACAGGCTATTTAAAATCTCTCCTAAGAAGAGGTTGGATTTAAATAGACCCATTTTTGTGTGGAATTGAAAATCACCAGACTGATGGGTATAAAGAGGAGTCATTTACTGATCTTCATTGATGGGTAACTTTTTAAAAAAGCACATTTCAATCTACCTTTTTGATCTGGGTTCACCTAAATAGTACGAGTGGTACATGTTTTTGTTTACCTCATTATGTGAGCAGCGTTTAGACTTATCTCACTCTCAAACCTCAATAGGTCGTCAGCTGTCTCACACCAAGAGATTTTATAACTATTATTATTGCTAATATTAAGTTAAAGTTCAATTCTTCTTCGCTATTGCTCCTGGTGTACTCAATCTCACATTCTGAGGGTTTTCATTTTTTATACCTTTTTCCTCTCTCATCTTAATTAGAGACATGGGACAAATGCCACTGATGAGAGATGACAGCTTTCAGTCATTGGGTAAGCTGGCGAAGACATGGAATGAGATGGCAGGTCATAGGCTATGCTGGCGCTGGTAAAAGTTACCAAGGCTTGGGTTGAATCACAGGACTGCTTTTCGACATCATCAGAGTTAATGGACATGAGGCTTGGGTGTTTTGATCTTGTCCATAAGTGGGTTTGTTTTCCCAGACTCCCCAGATCCTCCTTAAAATGTGGATTGAAGAGGATGTAGAGAAGGGGATTGAGACAGGCGGGAAGTGGGACAATCACCAGAAGGATAAACTTAATCACTTCAGGACTGACAAATGTGAGGTTTAGTAAAGAGGAGAAGGACAGGAAGGCCACAGGGCAGTAAAGGATGCAGTTGGTGAAGAGCAACAGAGCAACGTGCTTCACCATCGAACAGTCCCAAATATTCTCCAAGTCTCTCTTTTCCAAATTGCAGTAGAGTTTAGTGTAGACAACCGTCATCACGAGGAAGCAAAGGGAGTTGAGTAAAACCAGAGCGACCATGTAGCCGGTGGTGTTGGGTTCCCCAAAGGGCAGGGGCAGGCAGAGTGGGGAGGCACTGTACTCACTGCCACCCAGCAGGGGCACTGTGGCAATGCTCAGGGCCAGCATGGTGCAGAGCAAAATGATGACTTTTAGACTGGAGAAAGGAGGTTTGGTTTCAAATTTTGCAGAACACTTTACAGAGGAACCACGCTCCAGGGCTGCCAGCGTGAGCAGGAAAACAGATGATTCGGAAGCAAAAATGGACAGAAAACCGATGACTTGGCAACCGACCCCCTTCTCCCACCATGCACCATACTGTGCAAAGCTGCCAAAAGTGAATGCATCCACGCCAGCCAGCACAGCGCTGCTCACCCCCATGAGCATGTTCACCGCTGCTATCAACCCAATCAGCAGCTTTATGGAGGAGATATACACAGGGGATCTGAACACTGCTGAAGTCACCAAGGCATTGCATGTGAGTGCCAGCACTGCTACGGTCCACACTCCGATTCGGATCAGCCAGCTACCGAACAAGTGTTCACAGGGCTTGAAGGGACCTACAAGTCCGAGGAAGAAAAAGACCATATCAAAGAAGGGTTTATAAGTTTTGCCAAGTTAGAAAGGGCAATAATAGCCATGGTAACACACGATACCCACAAGACATTTTCTACTTGCTCAAAGAGCTGAGGGGTGAATACACCAGGGGCAAGTGTTTCTTCACTTGGACATGGATGATTGAAATTGCTTGGGTGAATTTCCCAAAATACAGTGTCAGGCCAAGTAAAAGCCATATCTTCTGAACTTTGCATTTTATTTTTTTATAGTCATAAAAAAATGTTCCATAGGTAGAGAAAGATAACTCCAGACAAGTGTTTAGTGATATTAGAAAAGGAAACGAGGCAGTAAGGAGGTGAAAAATCTCATTATAGGTGAAGACATTTGATGCTTGGAAAAAAGGGAAAAACTAGTCATTGAAAAGAAATATCAGTCCTTTTCAATTAAAAAATATATATCCTAAGTGCCAATTACTGAAGAGTGGATTCTGACCAGGGCTTTAAATTCTTTTGTTCCCATTTGAGTCCTTGCTGAAAATGTGCATTTTCATCCCAGACACACTAAACCAGAATCCATAATTTACTAACTTCCTCAGGTGATTCTTATATACCCCTAGATGATTCTAATACAGGTAGCCACCTGGGATCTTGTTGAAATGGAGAATCTATTTTGGTATGTTTGGATTGGAAATGCAAATTCTAAAGAGGATTACAATTGGAATGCACTGGTTAAAAACACCAATTCTAACTCATGGTGACTCTACATGATTACATAATAGAACTGCTCTGTATGATTTTCTTTTCCTTTTTTTTGTAATCTTTTTATTTTTCCTTGTTGTTGTATACTGTTGGATCAGATCTGACTGGCACAGGAGGAGATTGCCCGAGTGTGATTTTCTTGGCTGTTATCTCTATGGAAGCAAATCAACACATCCTTCTTCCACAGTGCTACTGAAAACACTGGAAACAAAGGTTGGGTTCAAACAACCAACCTGCATGTTTGTGGTGGTTGTTGCTGCTGTTATGTGCTATTGGGTCGCCTGTGACTCATAACAGCCCTATGTACAACAGCCCTAAATCCTGCTCTATCCTGTGCCAATCTTATTGTCTCTGACACACCTACTCTCATTACCCCAGTCACTGAATCAATCCATCTCATTGAGGGTCTTCCTCTCCTGCACTGTTCCTTCATTCTCCCAAGCATGATGTCCCTCTCCAAGGACTGGTCCTTCCTTGCAACATGTCCGAAGTATGTCAGATGAAGCTTCAGAATCCTTGCCTCCAAGGAGCAGCCTGGTTTCATCCTCTTCTTCAGGACAAACCTATTCATTCTCTTAGCTTTCCATGGTATATTCAATACTCTTCTCCAACACCTCAGCTCAAAGGCATCAATTATGTTGGTAGTCAAGTGCAAACTGATAAGAATACCAATGGACCTTCAAGACTTCCCTCAACTAGCTATCTTCTTATTACTTGTCTCATCCAACTTCTGAGAGGGGGATAAGCAATTTCAATGATCTTTATATCTACATTTCAGTGACAGAAATGACATCTATCATATTCAAACTAAATATCTTTATTTATTGGTACAAATCACTATTTGAATTCATCAAATGGGTATTTATGTAGAAGACCTCAAATAAGTCAGTTTCAAAAATCAATGATGATACAAAGCCAGACTATCATATATTGTTGTTGTTGTTATGTGCCGTCGAGTTGCTTGCGATTCATAGCGACCCTATGTACAACAGCCCTAAACTCCGCTCTGTCCTGTGCCAATCATACTGTCTCTGACACTCCCATCCCGATTATCCCAGTCACTGAATCAATCCACCTCAGAGAGGGCCTTCCCCTCCTACGCTGTCCCTTCACCCTCCCAAGCATGATGTCCTTCTCCAAAGACCGGTCTCTCCTCACAACGTGTCCAAAGTATGTTAGACGGAGCCTCAGAATCCTTGCCTCCAAGGAGCCACCCGGTTTAGCCCTTTCCAGGATGAATCTGTTTGTTTTCCTAGCAGTCCATGGTATTCTCAATACTCTTATCCAGCACCACAGCTCAAAGGCATCAATTCTCCTATCCTCCTTGGTCATTGTTCAACTCTCTGATGCATAACACGTGATTGTGAAGACCGTGGCCTGTATCAAACGCACCTTAGTCTCCAGAGAGACACCATTGATCTTCAGTACTTTGGAGAGGTCCCCAACAGCAGACTTTCCCATGGCAATGCGCCTTTTAATCTCCTGGCTATTGGTGCCAAGAGTGTTGACTGTGGAGTCAAGCAAACTAAAGCTGTGTACAATCTCAATCGCTTCACCATCCATCCTGATGCTGCCAACTGGTCCAGTGGTGAGAATCTTTGTCTTCTTGACATTGAGCCTCATTCCATATTGTAGGCTGCAGTCCTTGACCCTCTGCAGCAGGTGCTTCAGGTCCTCTTCAGTTTCAGCAAGCAGGGTGTGTCATCTGCATAACATAGATTGTTGATAGATCTTCCACCAATCTTGACCCCACATTTCTCTTCATAGAGCCCAGCCTCCTGGATAATCTGTTCTGCATATAGGTTGAAAAGATATGGAGATAGGATGCATCCCTGGCATACGCCCTTCCCAATTTTGAACCATGCAGTGTTCCCTTGCTCTGTTCTGATGACTGCCTCCTGGTCCAAGTATAGGTTTTGCATTAGCACGATCAAGTGTTCTGGGATTCCCATTCTTCTCAGAGTCAGCCACAGTTTGTTATGATCCACACAGTCAAATGCCTTTGCATAGTCAATGAAACACAGATAGACATTCCTCTGGTATTCTCTGCTTTCAGCTAAGATCCATCTAACATCAGCTACAATATCCCTAGTACCATGACCCCTTCTAAACCTAGCCTGGACTTCGGGTAGTTCTCTGCTGATGTGCTGTTCAGTCAGTCGTTTTTTGATAGTCTTCAGTAGAATCTTGCTTGCATGTGAAATCAGTGAAATTGTCCTATAGTTTCCATACTCTGTTGGGTCACCTTTCTTTGGGATAGGAACAAATATAGATCTCTTCCAGTCAGTTGGCCAAGTGGTTGTTCTCCAGATTTCTTACTTCAGGCTAATTTGCCAATAATTTCACAAATGTTACATACATTTTAACTGTCTCTTTATTTTTTTGTTCTCATTGACCTAAATGAAATATTTCCTACAAAAATCCTTCTTAAGAATGAAAATATCTAGGGAAAGGGTATTTCTGTTTACAATCCACTGTGAATTGATGCTTTTGAATTGTGGTGGTAGTAAAGAATATTGAAAAGAACATGGATTACAAAAAGAACAAGCACATTTCCATGGGAAGATGAGCGGAGTGGGTCCTCCTCAGAAGCAAGGTTGGTGAGACTGCATCTCGTCAGGAGGGTGAAGAACATGGTTCTTGGAAAAGTAGAGAGGCTCTGTGAAGGAAAGACTCAAAGACATGGACGAACACAATTGTCTTAAGCACTGTGGAAATGATGAGGATGGTGCAGGACCAGGTGGAATCTTGTTCTGTTGTATGCAGGGCCACTATAACTTAGAGGCAACTCAACAGTATCTAACACCACCACCACAGTGGAGGGACACCACTGAGCCACAGCGGTGGTCCAGATTTGTTTTAATGTGTTGATGCCCTGGAGTACATGAAGAGGCAGATTTGATGCTTTTCCTACCTGCGGGGGGTGAGCACTGCACTGAATGAAGGGCTTTCAAGTCTTCCTCAAAGTCAAACAAGAAGTCTTCTAGGTCACGCTCATCTGCAGGAATGAGAAGTGTTGAAATGGTTAGTTCTTTCTTTTTGGAGAGAATAAATTCCAAGGCAGAGAGGCCTGGGTTTGCCCTTGAGACCTGAACTGCCTGTCATAAAGAGAAGTAAAGGCCAGACAGCTCACTTTTCCAGTGGGCTCTGGCTCGCTTGAAAGTCTATTACACGGTTACCTTTGGCTGATTTACTCCCACTATCCTGAGGCATTCTATTTTGGCAGAACGACAATGAAGGAGAGTGTTGTCAGACTCCAGGTCATCACATCTACGCTTTCTCATTCTGTTTCTTGCTCCTTGGAGCTTACAATAGCCAAAATGGGACTGACTGAAATGAGAGTTTGTAGGCTTTTCCATACAATAGAGAAAATACTTTATCCCATTTTCTGACACTAACTTGCCAAGCATTTTTGGTTGTGTTTTCTGAGCATAAGAAAGAGAATCTGATGAGGTGAGCACCGGTCTTTTCTGTGGAATTCTGCATAATAGAGGACAAAAATATAATGACTAACTTTAACAAATAACTGTAGCTATGACAGAGGACAAATACAGTAACTAACTGATGGTGCATTGGTTAGCTATCAAAAGTCTGGCAGTTTCATGATCTAACATACTTTCCCTAAGATTCTCATTTAATTGCTCTAGTGTGGGTCTTGTGTATCAGTATTTTATAAAAATTTTCATATGATTCTAATTTGTGACCTGAGGCTGAGGATCGTGGTTCTTAAAATTTAAGGTCCATGAAGATCTCTGATGTTCACTGTACATCCATCAAAGCCAAGAACATTGTCTGGCATTTACTCATTGTCATCAAGTCAACACTGACTCATAATTGAAACTCTAATGGACTTCAGAGGCTGCAAACAGCATGGGAGGAGATTATTTGTGTTTCTCCCATGGAGTGGCTGGAAGACTTGAACCGCCAGAGAGGTGTGGGCTTTGGTAGCAGCCCAGCACTCTATGTGGCACCAGAGGGGGTGGGTAATCAATTTGTTTGTTGTGAGCAATACAGTAGAAGTAATGCATGAAAGAAGAATAAAAACTAAATTGAGAACAAAAGCAACATCTTGTGCTATGGCCTAAAACAAAAAAGCCAAGGACCAAAATGTCAGCTCTTTAAACTAGTCTTAGGCTATCTGTAAATAGACTAAACCACATTTGCTTGGAAACTGACAAATTATTACAGCCCAGAGGATGAAAAGCGAGTCTGTTTAGACACTGTGTGAACTTGCAATGTTGGCAAGGAAAGGAAGTGGGGCGGGGGGCTTGCGAAAGCGTTTCTTCATTACCACAGGTGTGGTTTGAGGTGCATTGCCTTCTATTTAAGTCATGTCTTCAAGGAAAGCCAAGTGCCTTACAGACATTATCTCATTTCACCTTCCTGACAGATGCCTCTGTGGGGGTTAAGAGGGGAGAATGTTTTCTAATTTGTTGGAAAAGAAGTTGGATTCATAAGCCCATATGCTGAAACAGGGAGTCATTTAAAATGCCTACATCTTCCACTATCCCAGGCATTAAGAATAAAAAAATGAGATTTATCTTCTGTAGAAGAAGGTTCAGAAACCTGTTTAAAAATTGTATCCACTGGAATGTGGCTCTTTTAAAAGTATGTTTGTGGTTGGGATTGTTAGGTGCCATCAAGTCAACTACAACTCGTAGCGATCTATGAACAAGGGATCTGAACCTTGCCTTATCTTTTACCATCCTCATAATGCCCACTATCCTTGTGCCCATTGTTACAGCCACTGTGTCAGTCTATCTCACTGAGAGTCTTCTCTTTCACTGACCCTCTATGTTTTCCAGCATGATGTCTTATTCAAATTACTGGTTCCTTTACACAACATGCACTAAGTATTTGATATAAAATCAAACTCTCATTGCCATCCAGTCAGAGCTACTCGTAGCTGACTATCCTGTGGATTTTTGGAGGCTCTAAGTCATATGGGAGGAGATTCCCTATGTGTCTCCTATAAGGCAACTAGTGGACTTGAACTACTTGCCTTTGGGTTAGTAGAGAGACTCCTTACCCACTAAGCCAATAGAGCTCCCTTGCACTAAGTATTCGAGAGAAAGGTTTACTATCTTTGCTTCTAAGAAGCACTTCAGTTGTACTTCACTTCCTTCAAGACAGATTTGTTCTTTCGGCAATCCATGGCAAATTAAATACTCTTCTCTGACACCACAATTCAAAGATATATGTTGTACTTTGATCTTCTTTACTCATTGCTCAATTTTCAGATGCATAGGAAGCAACTGAAAATACCATAGCGTCATCTTTAAATGGACATCCTTGCTCTTTAACACTTGAAAGAGATCCTTGATTGGCCCAACATAAAGAAATGGGTCATTTAAAAAATAGGAATTTTTAGAACTCAAAAAAACATTTTAAAATTAATTTCTGAGGGCGCTTTCTCATTCTCTGGGAGTCTTTTAAAATATAGGACTAATACTGAGCTTGCTGGGTGGTTTGTCTGAGGTTAAGATGACTGATTTGTTGACTTTTTAAGACCTTTTCAGTTACAAGTCTATTACCGCAACACAGGAGCTCTTACCTTGAACATGAAACAACCCAGCATCTTTCTTATGAAGATCTTCAAGAGTGCTGTTGTCACCTTTAGTCCATTGATTAGAAATTTTATAGACATTCTCACATACTCCAAATGCACAGCACTGGTAAGCATATGGCATTTCTATAACCCTTTAAAGGAGCAAAACAAAAAAAAAGAGAACACATTTAAGGAAATGGGTCATCAAATAGAATGTTCATTTACTCTGATTATTTCTACCTGTAGCCTAAGTAAGATAAGTTACATGCATAAAGTTATTTATTATTATGCTAGTCAGAATAGCAGAGTAATGACAAATGACTGTCATAAGGTATTGATAATTGTTAAAGCTATAGGATGTGTATGTTTGTTCCCCTTCTATTCTTTTATATGTTTTAAAGTTTATTCAGCAAAAAAGGTTCAAACATAATTGCTAGGAGGGAGCTCTGGTGGCCTAGTGGCAAGACACTGCGCTGCAATCCCAAAGACATATGATTTGAATACACCAGACGCTCTGCTGGAGAAGGGGGGCAATCTCCTCCTGTACTACTGGATCCAATTCGATGGTACACACACACACACACACACACACACACGAAAATAAATGTAACTGCTAGAACTGCTAGGAACATCAAAGAAACATCGGAAGTGCTTATGAGACAATTTCAAGCATACATACACTGTACACATTGTGATTCTACCAATTAAAGCTACACTGAAATAAGTCTGGAATGAAATAGTATACAAAAGTGGTTCAGGGAGGCATTTCAAGATTTCCCCCTCACTTCGCTTATGCTTTCCAAACTCTCTTCTAAGGTTTTATTTCTTTCATGGCTTTAAAAGTACATAGACAGTATTCTGACTTTTTAAGAATAAACCTGTAATCTTTCAAGGGAATTCTTTATCTATAATAAGCATAACAGGTTTCAAAGAGCATTACTTCCTCAAACAATATCAACTTAGTACATGTTATTAGAACATAGACACCAGCTATATGAATTAGAAATTGCAAACAGGAGTACAATAATGTTATAATGTTATTTGATTACATGCTCTAGTTTATATCCTATGGATCAATGGTTTTCAAACTCTTTCCATGAACTCTGTGATTCCGGGAGGCATCGTAGAGTAAGAAAGGAAATGTGGTCAGGAAGACACATTCTCCCACTTCAGGGCTTGTCCTAACAATGCCCCAGGGGTGGGGGACTTGAGGGCACGAAATGCAATTCAAAAGGCTTCCATGACCTCATAAATTTAGAAAACCACTATAACACGTCTATTATTTCACATGACCACAAATGTATCTTATTAGTTTTAATGACAAACTCACTTGAGTTCTGGAAAGTTTTCAGATGATATCAAGCTCTGTAAGGCATGATTTCCTGTTAATTTTAAGTGAGTTAAACCATGTAACTCAGTTACAGGAAAAGACGACAGGCGGTTGGACGATAGGTCCCTGCAAAACATCAAACAACAATTGGCTTTTAGTCTGTGTTAGCAGAAAACATTTAGTTTCAAAAAAGCAACCTAATGATGATTAAGCTGGTCAATAAAAACGTCTAAGCAGGGTCCTTACTCTTAATGGTAAGCATAGCCATCTTGGTTTTAGCTCCTGATAACTTTTCTATTTGCAATAGATATGAATGATCAGTTTAGTTGCACTCAGATGATGATTTTGATATTCACCTTCTTTAGCAGAGTGGGGATATCTAAAATCAAGTGGAAGGTAATGTTTTGGTTAGAAAAGCAGTGTGGCTTTTAGGCTGAGGTGGGGGAGTGTGTATGGGAAAGAGACAGAAGATTAGATTCCTTCTTTCTCTCTTTAATTTTTCTGAGTGGCCAGCCTCTTCTGGTTCTATTAGATGAAAGAGAAGAGAATAAAAGAGGGAAGAAAAAAGAAAAATTAAAAAGCAACAGGATGGTTTCTTTCCCAGTTAAGAGAGCAAATAATAAAATGAAAGCGCTCCAGAATGGAATTTGCATTTTATTCTAGTCTATTTGGTTACTCAGAAAAAAAAAAAAGGAAAAAGAAAAAAGGAAGATTTCACCAGAATAAGCAGAACCAGCTGTTACCAAGAACTTCAGTCATCCACTTACAGGCCCATATGGACTCTGAGGGACAGGAGAGCTCTAGCCTGGCTATTAGGAAGCACTAAGTGTGGAGGACCTTGAGACTCAGGCAATCTCTGTATGGTAGGCTTTACAGCAAAACCCACGTTTTTATTAACTAGAGGGTCCCTAGTTATTAAAAGACATGCTTTAAATAAGTAATGAAGTACTTACAGTTTTATTAGAGATGACAAAGTAGAAAATGCACGTGGGCGAATCACAGCAATTTTGTTCCAAGCTAAATTTCTATTGGGGGAGAGAAAAGAGCAAATGTGAGTGTTATGTTAAAGCAACAGCAAAACACCAAACACCAAACACATGAAGTTTTGCCAAATGCCTCTATTTTTCTACCAAAATGTAATTTCTATTCAGAACAGGAATAATTAGATGACCAAATAAATAATTTTAGATAAAGGATTAATGGCATAAGGGAACCAAGAAGAGAGAACTTTAAATCATCTTTCCTGAAAGCAATCAAAGAGAAAAAGAAATCCTTAGGTGGGTATTTTATTTATTTATTTTTTTTATATTTTATTATTTGTGTGTGTGCGTGTACCGTCAAATCAGATCTGACTGGTACAGGAAGAGATTGTCCCTCCTTTCCCGGTAGAGCATCTGGTGGATTCGAACCGTGCTCTTCTGGGATTGCAGTGCAGCTTCTTGCCACTAGGCCACCAGAGCTCCCCTTTTAGGTGGGTATTTTAGACTTTACTTTTTTCTTGCAAAAGGTTTACCTTAACACAGTTATAAAATTTTATTGTTGAGTTTCTAAGATGAGTATGATGAGCAGGGGAGTGGGAAGAGAGGGATTTCTAAGGCTTTTCTTCTGACAAGCAAGTAAATTTTAAATTAGAAAAGGACCTTGGATGTGTAATGAAACTCAACAAGAATTTGGGTATCTCATCCACAGACAGCAGACCTTCAACACAAGGCACTTTCAAGAAACTTCCCAGTAGCTTCCAGACCTTAGTCTCTAGGGATATGAAGGTCACTTGTCATAACAGGTCAAAATAACAGAGGCCATTGTTACAACTAAGATAATGCTCTACATCCTACTTTGGTATGTAGCACCTGAAGTCTTAAAAACTTTTGAGCCACCATCTATGGTGCAGCTGTTGGTGTCCTTATTCACAACAAAGAAGAAAGAAAAACAAAGATTCCTAGAAACAATTAGTCTACAGGGTACCCTAATCTCCATGATCCTGAGACCACCAGTGTATACATATTGGAGTTTCTGTTTTAAATTCTTTAGGACATATATACATAGAAATGGAACTGCTTTTTAAGTACTCTAAGAAACATGTTGGAAAAGTTTGCTCAACCAGGAAACAGTAACAATGAAAAAAGTCAGGAGGAATTATGTGATCCTTGTGGGATCAATTGTATGCAAAATGATCCCTGCCAATTTCAGGTGGAGTCAGAACGTTCTGGAAGTGATTCAACAGCTTGGCCTCCTTCCTTGTTATCAAAGTTTCATGCCTGCTAATCAGTGGAAAGCATAACTGCAGATTTACTACTTTACTGTGTATTCTTGGAAATTATCAAAAGCAAACGGCTTCAATTTCCCTAGCAAACGCCCATGTGAAGGCCCGGCAATGTATGTGGTGAAAAGAATGTACCAGAAAAAGGCCCAAGAGATGAGGGAAGTGTTCAGTGTGGGGAAGGTGCTCTACATGGTACTCACAGAGCTCTGAGGCTAAGCAATTGCCGGAAAGTGTCAACTTTAATTTCATCGATTTCATTATGCCGGAGGTCTCTGAAATGAGAGAATTCCAATGATTCATTTCAAAGTTACGGGTTTCAAGATTTATAGTCTTCAGACAATGTTTAAAAAGGGGCTACCTGTCCTCAATCAAAGGAACCCATGAGGCATGACTATCAAGTGACTTTTGAAAAATTGGTTTTGCTTTAAAAAGAACATTGCAATTTATACACTTGAGAAAGTATTGCCTTTCTTTCCAAGCAGTTAGTTCCCTTGGGAGGATTTAAAACCATGTTCCAAACATGCCATCATTACTCAAATCACTTTGAGGATGCCTTTCCTAGCTGTGCCTTCTAAGCCTTCTGTGGATTCTTTGAGGGTCTTTAGAAGTGTCAATTTTTTTTAATGGCTCAAAGGCATTCAGAAAAATCAAACATGAAAGGATAGATGATTAATACAGTTTTGATCAAAACACAAGAATGAGTATAATGCAGGGAGGGTGATATTTTGCTCAAAAGGCAATTTTAAGATAGGAACCTCTAAATGCTTCACACAAAACAGCATCTTAAAGACAGAAATGGTGCCTCACGCTGAAGATTGCTGCTATGAAACATATTAAAAAATCCATAGCCCCTTTCTCTCATATTAAAAAACCCAAACCCTTATCGGATAAATAACTTTAGTTGTATATGTAGAAGAAGAAAACTTCCAAAGCCCAAATAAACATTATGACACCAAATTGGGGCAGAGTAGAGTGGGAGTTTGGGAAAAAGAAGCAATTGTATAATAAATGAAATGCTTTACGTCTAAAACAATGTAATGCACGGTAAAATAATATTATCGCTGTTTCCCAACTTTACAGTCACTCTACATAGTTTCATCTTGTGTAAGCAAGAAGGAAAAACATCAAGTGTCTCCCTAGTGAATTACAAGGTAAGGAAAACAACAACAACTACTACTACTACTACTACTACTACTACTACTACTACTACTACTTTAAAATGGGAATTTGGGCTAGACAATTTAGAGATTCTTACAGGCTTACATTTTCTGAAGTTTTTGGCAGACTGAAAAACTGGGTAAATCTTCCAGTCGGTTGTAAGACAAATCTCTGAAAAACAGAAGGGGCAGCATGGGGGGGGGGGGGGGGGTGGGAATCTGTTACAAATTAATCATAGAGAAACACGCTTTGCTTTCTCGTCCCCTCTGAGATGACATAGATCCCAAAGGCCTGCTTCTCCCTGTCTCCTTGCCACTGACAGGGAGCAGGTAGTCACAGGCATTATTGAATTAAGCAGTGGATTAAAATGTTTACTGAAATGTAAATGTTATACTTCTTTAATTGACTTAAATAATTTGCTTAATGAATTTATTTATATTTTGTTAGAGATGAGCTACAATGTTCTAGCTATTATCTTACTGAAATGAGTACAAATTAAATTAAATAATGGTGCCTCTGTCTCTAAGAGCTGCTATATCGCTACAGCTAAGAGAAATCATCTTTGCTAATCAACTAAAAAGAATCAAACAACAATTCAAAACATAGTGCACACTTTGAAATCAATCACTACAAGGAGGGGGGAAAATCTAAGGAAGGCTTCAGCCAAAACGCAACAAATTACAGAATAACAAAAACATCTGGACATATTTATAGTATAATATAACTAATCTAAAACAAGCCACGGTAATTTGCAGAAAGCTTAAAAAAAAGGAAACCAAACCTCAAACCAAACCTATTGCCATTGAGTTGATTCATAGAGACACATATTGCAGAGAAGAATTGCCCGTAGGATTGCCGAGGCTTTGAGACCTCATAGAAGCGGACTGCTAACATTTTTCTCTTATGGAGAAACTGGTGGGTTTGAACTGCTGACCCTGGAACTCCTGAGCACTATCCCATCAAGGTGACTTAAAAAAGCCTAACTTGTAGATAAAGTAAGATAGATGAAAAGAAATCTTGTCTTTTACAAATTATTGACTAAATCAGCTAACATATTTTCTTGCCTGATTCTAAATCTTAAAACTAGATCACTACAATGAAACTGAAAAATCCTTATTGTTTTCAGAGGCTCTGCAATAGTTTTATTCTTGTAATTAGTCACTTTATATTTATTGAATACATAGCATTTACAAAGGAATAAAGTTAATTTACTACATATAAATGGATTCAATAAAGCTATTTGGAAACATAAACTTGTAGTTTATACTAGAGGATTAAAAGACTGAAAACAAAACAAAACAAAATCATGTACATACACACATACATAGAAACAAATTTGTTTAACAAAATGGTTACGGACTTTTTGCAAAGTAGTGAATATAATAACACAGATAATTTTCAAACTTAATAGTACTTTGGTTTATTCATCCCCACAGGATGCACATGAAAAAATGATTCCTTGTGTACTTCTTAGTAGAAGGCACATAAAGCTTTTTGTATAAAGTATTGTTTTCTATCTGATTATTACTCTAGTCAGATAATGAGAAGCACTGTCATTGAGCTAAGTTCCAGGTCTGGTTTGAAGCGTTTGGTATGTAGTAACTCATTTAATCTTCACAAGGATCCCTGAGGGAAATGGTCATGTCTATTTTATAGATGGAGCAACTGAGTTTCGGGTGGATTGGAACTCAGAAGGCAAGTCCTAGAACCCTATCTATACAAATCATTTTGCCAGTCTCCGTGACATAGGCAGTCTTAGACTGGATGGCTTCCTGTTCATTGCGTGACTTGGTGAACATAAATGTAATGTAAATCCTGACTCTTATAGGATGTGAAGTCCTAGTCATGTACCTCAGTCAGTTTCCTAAGAAACAGAGATCGTATTACTTATCTAGGTATGCTAACCAGAATTCTAAGATGGCCCCGAAGATTTCCCTCACCTGGTATACATACTCTCCTCAGATATTCAATTCTATGTTTGACATGGTATTCGGCTACTTCTCAGAGCTTAATGATGAGAAGAGCAATAATTTCCTGTTTCTCAATTTTCCCACCTGGTTCTCTGTCTCAAGGAGTGAAGTGGGATGAAGAAGAGGAAGCCTGCTCTACATTCTTCTCTTGCAGACATGAATGACTAGGTCCAGCGCTACCACAACATTACCATTTGGTACAATTGTACATTCACCTCACTGAACTCCTGGAGTGTGAAGAGATTTGGAGATTAGGGATGGGGAAGGCAGAATGGCTGTCGTAAGCATTCCCATTCTTCCTTACAATATTTATAGTACTGTTAGTAGTTTTGTTGCTAGATAATACCTACAATGGAAGTACAGACCTGCCACAGGTCTCCACTGTATGAGGGCAGAGCCATGGTAAGACACTTATTAGCTGTCATTGAGTCAGTCCCCAAATCATTGGTGACCTCAGATACAACAGAATGAAATGGTCCCCTGTGCTGCACCATTCCCACGATCAGTTGCAAACTGGAACTTTGTGGTCTGTAGGATTTTCACTAGCTGATTTTCATCAGCAGATTGCTAAGCTTTCATTCCTAGGTCACCTTAGTCTGGAACCTGTTTAGCCTTACATCAACATACAGGCCACCACTGATGGGTGACTGATGATGGGTGCTGGTGGTGCATGAGGTGTACTACTTGGAATGGAACCTAAATCTCCCCATGGAAGGTAAAATTTTAATCACTGAATCAGTGTCCTCTATGGCAACATACTAAGGGTCCTAAAGCTCTATGATTCCTTGGAAAGTACTTTTACAATATAGGGGAAAGGCAGAGGGAAAAAAGCAAACAACCCCAAGTCAATAGAAATAACACATGCAAGCTGTTCAATCATTAGGTGAAACATTAGAATAGAGTGCACACAATGATACTGGAAGAATATTGGTTATCTATCTCAAGGTTAGTACGAGTTTGATGACTTAATTTTTTAATTTGGGCATCCATATTGGGTGGTTGGTCCATTATATTCTTTTGCTGTGCTACATATGGAATCAAGAAGGGGAAATGAATACATTTTGGCTCATTCATGTCCATTTTCTGAAAGGAAACATGTGCCAATTAAAATACTAATGGGACTTGGAAACAAAGGGTGTACATGACATTGTTGCCATGATGATGTCATAGAGTCACTTTCTTGGCCCTCAGGGGAAAAGGAGGCCTGACCTCTCTGAGACCTGTAAGGAAAGAACTTTCTCTTCTTCTAAAGGATTACTCAAATAATGCCTGCCATTTTACTCCCAAATGGAAGTTCCCTGTTTATACAACATTATTGCTTCACTGATACGCACAGCACTTGGAGATTAGGTAACTGATTGCAGACAGTTTCTGGAAGAGACGAGATCTGTGCTCCAGTTAAAGTCCTGTTGAAACATAAACCAGACATGATTCTTTTATTCAAGCATGACAGAGTGACATATTTTCATTTACTGAAGTTAAGACTGGACAGGCTCTTAGACAGTGAGCAAAGTCAAGAGCCCACTCAAGTACTTACAGACTCTCCAGGCTGGCAGTTCCAGTTAGATCAGGAAATTCAGTCATTTGTGAGGCACCATTCAAAGTCCTGGAAGAAAGAATACCTAAGAATTATTTGGGCCCTAAAAGTATAACTAACTCATTGCTGTTGAGTCAGAACTAACTCATAGCTGATTCTCCAGCTGGTTTTCAGAGGCTGTAAGTTATACAAGAAGAGACTACTCATATTTCTCTTCCTCAGAGCATCTGGTAGATTTGATCCCCTTGCCTTGTGGTGGGCAGTACAATTTCCCACCCCCTAGGCAACCAGAGCTCCCTTAAAAATATTATGAAGATCATAAAAAATAGAGGCAAATTTAGAAACCTACTTTAAGGTATAACTATAACCTCCATTGCACAAACAATAGAAAATAGAAGAAAAGGACATTCTAAAAAAATTAAAATTCTTATGTGGATCAAAAGATGCCTTCAAAAGAGTGAACTTAAAAATTGGGAAAAATATTTGGCAATGATATATGTGATTCTGGACTAATCTCTAAAATTGATAGGAAATTTTAACATCTAAACAAAAGAATAACAACACAGTTAATGGACAGAGGACATGAACAGATATTTCACCAAAGACAGTCAGGTGGCCAACAATCACATGTGGAAATATGCTCAGTTATTAGCCAGCAGAGAGACAATGGCAAAGTCCACCAAGACAGAAAACAACAAATTCTGACACAGATACGAAGAGACTGGGGCTGTCGCACATTGTTGATGGAACTGTAAAATGGTGTAACTATAGTGGAGAAAACTCTGGACCTCCTTCACACATTGGAAATAGAAATACCATTTTATCCAGAAACCTCTGTATTCTAAGGATATAATCCAAAGAAATAAGAGCTGCACCACAATCAGAACAATTCAGTTGTAAAATGGGCACAGGATATGAACAGACACTTCACCAAAGAAGACATTCATATGGCCAACAAGCACATGAAGAAATGTTCAAAATCCCGAGCTCTAAGAGAGATGCAAATCAAAACAACCATGAGATATTATCTCATCCCAGTAACAACAAATGCTGGTGAGGTTGTGGAGAAACTGGAACCCTTATTCACTCTTGGTGGGAGAGTGTAATGGTACAACCACTGTGGAAGGCAGTATGGTGCTTTCTCAAAAAGTTGCAAATAGAGATACCATTTGACCCGGCAATTCTACTACTGGGAATATACCCTAAAGAAACCAGACCTGCCACGCAAGCAGATATATGCAGCAGATATATGCACATCCATGTTTATTGTGGCTTTGTTCACAAAAGCAAAGAGCTGGAAACAACCCAAGTAGGTGCCCATCAAAAACCAAATGGATAGAGAAGCTTTGGTATATTCACACAATGGAATACTATTCTGCCTTGAAAAACAAGGAACTCATAAATTATTATACAAAATGGGTGATCCTGGTGGACATTATACTGAGTGAAATATTTCAGTCACAAAAAGACAAATATGGCATAATGCCACTGTTATAAAACAGGACTGACATAAGGGCTGGGGGGAAACGAAGAAGAGATGGATTAAATAATCTATATGCCATTGAAATAGACAAGGGAGAGAACTGTGTAAGAAGAATATATGATTAGGTATTATTGGCATGACAAGAGTCCAGAATAAGAGCTGCATAGTAAAGTGGTGTGGGGTGGGGAACTGTATAACGATGAAAGAACTTTTTTCCTCCAAAGAAAAAAGTGATCTGGAGGAAGGGGAGGCAGAGAGAAAAATGTGTAACAATGAATGACTGGAAACAAAGTTCTTTATAAACTTTCATTAAAATTTCAATTAAAAAAAGAAATAAGAGCTGAAACATGAACAGATATAGGGACACCTGAATGTGCTTATGTGAAACCTATACTTGGACCAGGAAGCAGTACTCAGAACAGAGCAAGGAAACACACTACATGTTTCAAAATCAGGAAGGGACTGTGTCAGGGATGAGTTTTATCTCTCTACCTCTTCAATCTATATGCAGAACATATCACTTGGGAAGCAGGGCTTTATGAGGAGGAATGTGGAATTAGGATTGGAGGAAGACTTATAAACAACCCATGTTATGCAGATAACACAACCTTGCTTGGTGAAATTAAGGAGGACCTGAAGTGCTTGCTGCAGAAGGTCAAGGACTGTAGTCGTCAATATGGATTTCATGAAACTCAACATCAAGAAGATGAAGATTCTCACCAGTGGGCCAATTAGCAGCACCATGATGGATGGAGAAGGGATTGAGGTTGTTAACAGTTATAGCTTAGTCATCTCCAACAGTCCTGGCACCAGCAGTTAGGAAATTAAAAGATGAATTGCATTAGGTAAATCTGCTGTCGGGGTTCTTTCCAGAGTACTGTGAAGCAACAGTGTCAGTCTAGAGACTAAGGTGCACCTGATCCAGGCCATGGTTTTTGCAATTACTTTCCATGCATTAGAGAGCTGGATAATGACTAAGGATGATAGAAGAAGAATTGATGCCTCTGAGTTGTGGTGCTGGAGAAGAGTCTCCAAAATACCATGAACCACCAAGGAAACAAATGGGTCTGTCTTGGAGAGAGTGAAACCAAGTTTCTTCTTGGAGGCTAGGATTTTGAAGCTCCACCTTACATACTTTGGGCATGTGGCCAGAGGGGACCGATCCTTGGAGAAGGACATAATTTTTGAAATGGTGGTGGGACAGTGCAGGAGAGGAAGACTCCAGAGAGATGGATTAATACAGTTACTAGGACAATGAGGTAGGTGTGTCAGAGTTAGTGAGACTGGGTCAGGACAGGGCAGGCTTTTGTACATAGGATCTATTGGACACAGGGTCACTATGAGTTTCAGGGAACAAGAACAACTCTGTCTCATATTCTTTGGGCATGTTGCCAGGAGGTAACAGTCATTGGAAAAGGACATCATGCTTGGCAGGGTGGAGGGTCAGCGCAGGAAAGGAAGACACTGGATGAAATGGATTGACACAGTGACTTGGGTAATGGGGATAAGCATGTTGAAGACAGTGAGATTGGCTCAAAATAGGGCAAAGTTCAAAGCTATTGTTCATAGGGTCACTATGAGTCACAGTCAACTCAACGGCACATAACGACAGTAACAACAATGTTCGTTGTTGCATTATTTATAATGCAAAGAGATGAGGAAAAAATCCAAGTGCCTATTTAATGAATTGTGTAATAAACTATAGTATGTACTCAATGGACTATTCAATATTAAAGAGTTAATTCAATATTAAAATTTAATATTGTATTAATTAATATTGTAAGTTAATTCAATAGTAACACTTATTTAATTAAAAATATTGAACTATTTAATTCGACATTAAAGAATAATGAAAATCTCACAAACCGTCACATATTGTGGATGAACCTGGAGCATGTTCTATTGATTCAAATAAGCCAGACACAACAGGACAAATACTGTATGCATTCACTATTATTAAAAAAAAAACCTAAGGAAAAGTGTACAAAAATAACAAAACATTCTTTAACAGTTACCAGAGCTAGGAGGGGATAAAAAGAGGAGGGAAAAGTAGTAATTAGGTAGTAGGCACATATTAATTTGAGTGAATAGAAAGATTATATGAAATAAGATATGATTAGTATGTGTGTGTGTGTGCTGATTGCCCTTGAGCCAAGCCTATAAATAAAAGAGCTGATGCCTTTCTACAACTATCATCGTTTAAGTTCATAGAGTTTCCAGGGGTATGCTGTTTAGGAAGTGGATGCCACTTTTACATCCAAATCTGTCTTAAACTAGGAGCTCCACCAAACACTATCCACCATAGGTAACTGTTATGTCATTTGACACCCCAATGGCCCAAAGTTCAGCATCACAGCAAACCCAAATTACCCCAGTACAGCAAAGTGACCTAAGAGTGTTGTACCACTTAGAAGAATGTTCCTCCAAAATACAATAACACTATAATAACTGACTTTTAAATACAAGGGCCCTCCACAAGGACTCTTGTATAAAACCCCACACAGAAAGGGCCCAAGGTTAATAGACAATAGACCCTTAACATACACAATTCTGTTGTTGGGTACTGTTGAGTAAGAAGACCCATAGTGACCTGAACCTTGTCCTATCCTGTAAGCAATCCTACATTACCAGTAATAACAGGCAACCAGATATGGACAAATGAAAGAAACTACAGTTATGATCATGTATGGGTAGGCAGATTAGAGTTCAACATAAGGTTCTACATGCAAAATTAATCATGTACATAGTAAAGCCAACAAAGAACAATACTACATAAACTGCAAACATAACCAAACACCCTGAGGGAATGAGTCTCTGATCACAGGGTTTTAGGATATAGTAATGAATGACCTTGATGCTAATTGGCATA
This sequence comes from Elephantulus edwardii, assembly GCF_000299155.1. Classification (NCBI taxonomy): domain Eukaryota; kingdom Metazoa; phylum Chordata; class Mammalia; order Macroscelidea; family Macroscelididae; genus Elephantulus; species Elephantulus edwardii. The sequence goes on along the minus strand of NW_006399797.1, from coordinate 19,758,162 downwards.
ATACAGTCTAGAAGGACAATCAATGTATTAAACCCTACTTCACTTAATAGAGACTGAGGACTTAAAAACCTGCTAGAATTTGAGGTACAATCATTGGTCTTTCTCTGGAATGAAGAACTGAAGAAAATGAAAGATATATGGAAACCATGAGTCCACAGCACCAGTGGACCTACTTCATGAATCCAAACTTCTATGACTCTGAGACCAGAAAAACTAGATGGTGCCAAACTATCTTGTTACTTTCTCTGAAAGGAATAACAACAGAAGGTCCTAGATAGGATGGGAGATAAATGTTGATCAAAATCACAGGAATAGCCAGGTTTACTTGTCTGATGGGGACTATCAGAATTTCAAAGATCAGAATCTTTGAGACTTATGGTCCTTAGCTATCCTTTGAGCCTGGAACTGAACTCAGTGGCACAATTTGCAACCATACAAATCTGTACATTACCAGTAATAACAGGCAAACAGATATGGGCAAGTGAAAGAAACTACAGTCATGATCATGCATGGGTTAGGCATCAGGGGAGGTAATCAGCACTTAGCATTCTCAACCACACAGGATCACAAAGGGCAGCATTAATGACAAAATTCAGAAGGTAGGAAGGATGGATGAGTGAATGAGAACAAGAACCTCAGAGAGATACTAGGAAGAGTGATGATTCAATGTGGGGACGTGGGGACTGTAACTAATGTCATAATACTATATATATATCTATATCTATCTATCTATCTATCTATCTATC
>NW_006399797.1:19710844-19757316 GCF_000299155.1 Elephantulus edwardii | reverse complement strand
ATCTATCTATCTATCTATCTATCTATCTATCTATCTATCTATCTATCTATCTATCTATCTATCTATCTGATTGAGTATAATACCAATCTGTTTTGTAAACTTTCTCTCATCATCATAAAATGTGAAGAAAAATGTCATTCAGAGAACATTCTAGAAATGGTTAATTTTCATAGCATTTGAAACTATAATAATTCGTTTGGTTTTCACAGTATGTCTTCAGGAGGAAACGCTAAGATCTATAAGAGAAACAGAAACTTACAGAGTTCTTAGCTCAGGTAAATGTTGAAAAGAAGATCTTCCAACAAGCTGAATGGGGTTGTCATAGAAATGTCTGGGGGAAAATCAAACCATCATTGTGTTAGTTTAAACTTGAATACCTGGTCAAAGTCTCAGCATGTACAATCAGGGTATTTATGTAATTTTGTTTATATCACATTGTATAACATTCTTGATTACTTGGTTTGAGGAAAACCTTAGAAGTGTTTTAATTCACGGTATGATACTTTTTTTTAAAAAGGAAATGAATACTATATAAAATTGAAAATTTCTGACAGCAAGGCAGGTTTGAATGACAGTAATGAGAAAAGTGAGTGAACTGATTGTAGTTACACTTAATAATCTTCATTACTCTACCTCTAACATCTATGCAGGGAGCTCTGGTGGCCTAGTGTCAAGAAGCTGCTCTGCAATCTTGAAGACATGTAGTTTGAATCCACCAGCTGCTCTGAGGGAGAAGGATGGGCAATCTCCTCCCATGTGATTGACCGCCTCGGAAAACCTGCCGTAGGGTCATCCATGGGTCAGTCCCAACCAGGGTAACAGCAACATCTGTGCAGGGAGAACTGGTAGCCTAGTGGTCAGAAGCTGTGCTGCAATTCCCAAGACCTGTCGTTCAAATCTATCAGCTGCTCTGTGGGAGCAGGATGGGTAATCTCGTGTGTGATTAACTGCCCCTGAAAACCTGCTGGAAGGTCAGCTATGGGTTCTGACTCGAGTGTACTCCACCGCTACAACATTTGTGCAATATCCATCAAGTGGGGAAAAAAAATTCAAAATGCAATAATCCAATTAATTATAGAAAGATAAAGTTCTACATGAAGATTGTACCCACTGGTAAACTCTTTATTACCACATACCCCAGGGATGCTTCGATTTATTTGCGAAGAAAATAACTATGTTAAGTATATCATTGTTGTTGTTGTTGTTGATTTCCTCGGGTCAAGCATAACTCGTAGAGACCCTATAAACAAAAGGACTGAAGCCCCTCTACAACTATTGACATTTATCAACATTATAATTTTTTTCATTAATTATTGCTCTAAAAAGAGAGTAATTTTTAGACCTTAAAAATACTTTTGCTTTACAGATTATTTTCTAAGCAATGGTATTTGAACTACCTTTTTAACAAAGCTCCATGAAGAATTCTGAAATGAAATGATCTCCTACTTCAACTAGATTTAGCAAATACTTATTGGTGTGTATTATGTTCAAAGTATGAAGGTTTAGAGATTGAAATGTCAAAACTGATGGATTTGAGATAGTGTTGTTTTGAGTATTTGTTGTGAGATTTGCATTAGTAGAAATGCCAGGCATGTAAAGGAGAATGAGAAAACAAATAAAATAACACCACTTCACTTTTACTTACATGGTACAATTGTATTTATACCAGGAGAAATGGAGCCTCCAGTACATTAACCTTGTCATGGTTGTTGAGCACCATCAAGTCAGAAGCGACTCAGAGCTGACCTTCCAGCGGGCTTTGAGACACAGTAAGTCACACAGGAGGAGACTGCCCATCTTTCTAACACAGAAAGGGTGGTGGATTTGAACTGTTTATCTTTGGGTTGGCAGCACAATTTCTAGTTGCTAAGTCACCAGAGTTCTGACTTTCTAACCTGCTACATTGAGACAACATTAATTTGTAGAGTTTGAACTTTGGAGGCCATAGAGAGTTGTACGGCTAACCCAAAAGCCATGCCTCACTGGTGACTCAAGTCCACCAGCAGCTTTCTAGAAGAAAGACTGGCAATCTCCTCAGTCCTGGAAACTCAATGGAGGGTCAGTGATGAGTCAAGTATGACTTGATGGCAATGAGTTTGGGTTTTTTTTGGTAGAATTTATATAAGAATTAAAAGAGCTGAAGGCAGCTCTGGTGGTAAGAGGCTTTACTACAATCCTGAAGGCACTCGGTTTGAATCCATTAGCTGCTCTGTGGAAGAAGGATGGGCACTCTCGTACTGTGTGATTTATTGCTTCTGAAAATCTGCTGGACAGTTAATTATGAGTTGGCTCTGACTTGACTACACACAACAACACAAACAATGCACATGTGTAGCATTTAACAGTGCTGAAGATCTAGCTGTCACCCAATAAACTCCTCTGATTTCAGTACTTGCTCTTCTTAGAGGAGCTCTGGTGACTTGTTTCACACATGTTGCATTGGCAACGGAAAGATCAGTGGTTTGAATCTACCAGGTTCTCCACAGAAAAGAAACGAGCAATCTTCTCCTTAATAACTTACAGTCCCGGAAACATGCTGGAAGGTCTCTCTGAGTTTGGACTAATTTGATGGCAGAGCAAAGGTTGGTATAGGCTGGGTTCTGGAGGATTGTGAATAGCAGGGTAAGAAGCTGGCATTAAATGTAAATGGACAGTCCTGAATCTGCTTCACAGCAGTTGGGTGACACCTTTGCCATGGCAGGGAGACCAGCCTAATGATTTTGAATGCCTGGTATACATATTCAAGTAGTAGTGGCAGTGGATATGAAAGAGGCTGAGGAAGATGGATAAAGATTATGGAGATAGACATGAGGACTGAGAAGCCAGTGGACCAGAGGAAGCACTTATAGAAATGGGAGTCAGAAGTGGCAGGGTGGGAGTTGGGGTGACAGAGCAAGGGATGGAAACAGAGGTGGGAGGATGGAAGGGAGAGCTTTACAGAGAAAGTGGCCAATACCACCAAACACTGGATATTGTTGTGTGCCATTGAGTTGGAACTAACCTATAGTTCACCCTCTGGCAGGTTTTCAGAGGCAGTAAATTGCATGGAAGGAAACTGCCCATCCTTCTCCCGTAGAGCAGCTGGTGGGTTTGGACTATGGACTATGCTGTTGTGACTGCAGCTCAAATCTTACTATGAGGTCACCAGACCTCACTAAACATTGTTGGATAGAAACTCCAATAAATACAGAGACTGTTAGTCCTTTGCTGAAGCTATTAACATATCAAAAGAGTGATTAAAAACCAGTCCTGTGACTGCTAAGAAAATAGGAGCAAGGCAGTACAATTCACCAACCTCTTAACATGTAAATACTCCCTAATGAGGACCGGTATTCTTGTTCAATAGACTTCAAACCTTCAGTTTGCAAACATAGTGCTGGAGAATTTCCTAAATGATGAGTAGTACTGTTTTCAGCCCACAGGGCTTAATCAAGACTCCAGGTCATTTGTGACAAACACCACATGATTCCAGAAAGCCTCTTAATCAAGTTGGCACAAGTCAAGAAAAGCTCCTTGTGGTTCAACAATTGTCTTTACTTTCCGTTACCCAGAACTGTTTACCAGCTGCCTCTGACAGGGTCTCTTGACTAGCTAGCCAGCTAAATAGTTAAATGTCATTCATTCTACATCTACATATGCTTAACCTCTGTCTATGCTAAATAGAAAACAGAGAATTCATAATACTTTGTAGTTGTAGACAATTTTACACGTCCCTTGGCATATAATGAAAGGTTTTGGGTCAAAGCCAAAAACCATGCCAAGGTAGAGGTAGAATTCCTCTCGAACTGCTGAACAAGAGAAATAGCATTGGGGGCTGGGCTTAGGGGGTTTATTTGGGGTTTCAGGAAGTGTGTTTAAGGGGATTGTGAGATGAGTTGGACGTTGCAGTAGCTCATTGGTGCATAAAGTTTCTAGTTCTAAAAAAGTCCTAAAAGAGATTGAGATTGTTCACAGCTTCAGTTTGCTCGGCTCCACAGTCAACACTCGTGGCACCAGCAGCCAGGAAATCAAAAAACGTATTGCAATGGGAAAGTCTGCTGTTAGGGACCTCTCTATTCAAAGTATTCAAGAGCAACGGTGTCTCTTTGGAGACGAAGGTGCACCTGATATAGGCCATGGTCTTTGCAATCACTTGTTATGCATCAGAGAACTGGACAATGACTAGGGAGGATAGAAGGAGAATTGATGCCTTTGGGCTGTGGTGCTGGAGAAGAGTATTGAATGTACCATGGACTGCCAAGAAAACAAACAGATTCATCCTAGAGAGGGTTAAACCAGGCTACTCCTTGGAGGCAAAGATTCTGGGGCTTCATCTGACATACTTTGGACATGTTGCAAGGAGAGATAGGTCTTTGGAGAGGGACATCATGCTGGGTAGAGTAGAGGGACAGTGCAGGAGGGGAAGACCCTCTATGAGATGGATTGATTCAGTGACTGGGGTAATCAGGATGGGTGTGTCAGAAGCAATGCGATTGGCACAGGACAGAGCAGGGTTTAGGGCTGTTGTACATAGGGTCGCTATGAGTCGCAAACAACTCGACGGCACATAACAACAACAACATGGGAATTTCTGAGTTCTGGTTCTGGGGAATGTCCTGATATAGGATTTTCTGAGGTATGATTCCATAAAATGTCTTGACATAGGGTTTTCTGAGTTTTGGTCTCAGAAAATGTCCTGACACCTGAGTTGAGCTTCAACCTCCATTTTGATCTTTAGCCTAACATATAAGTCCTCACATACACACATTTCTAGAACAAAGACAACTTTCTAGAACGGCATCTTTCTTTGTATAAATATATCTCAATGCTTGGGGTTGATAATAAATATATAAAGGAGCTTAATATGAAAAAGGGAGCTCTAGTGGCCTACTGGTAAGAAACTGTGCTACAATCCCAAAGACATGAGGTTCAAATCCACCCGCAGCTCTGAGGGAGAAGGCTGGACAATCTCCTCCTGCACTATTTATTATCTCTGAAAACCCACTGGAGGATCAGCTCAATCAACTCGACAGTACACAATAACAACAGTATAAAAAGAAATTCCACTCATTCTTCCAAATCAGACTGGAGTTCACAGCCATTACAAAAAATATAAAAAAAATCCTCGTTCATATCCAATAATTGACATTTCTAGTATATTTAGAGGGCACTTTAATGACCTAATGGCAATAAGCTGCCCTGCAATCCTGAAGGTCAGTGGTTCAAGGCCACCAGCTGCTCCGTGGGAGAAGGATGTGCAGTCCCCTCCCATGTGATTAACTGCCTCTGAAAACCAGCCAGAGGGTTAGCTATTGCTCGATTCTGACTCTACAGTACACAACAACAACAGCTGTATACTTAGAGCTCTGGTGGTTTAGTGGTAAGAATCTGCACTGCAATCCCGAAGGCATGTGGTTTGAATGGGTCAGCTGCTCTGTGGGAGAAGGAGGAGCAATCTCCTCCCGTGTGATTAACTGACTCTGAAAACATACTGGAGGATCAGCTTTGGGTTGGTTCCAACTTTATGGTGCACAACAACAACAACAACAACAAGAGTATACCTGAGGGGAGCTTAGCTTAGTGGTAATGAATTACGCAGCCAAACCAAAGGCACATGATTTGAATCCACCAGCTGCTCTGTGGGAGAAAGATGAGAAATCTGCTGTGTGATTTACTGTCTCTACATAGCTGAAGGACCAGCTATGAGTTGGTTCTGACTCAATGGTATATAACAACAAGTATATTTGGGTTCAAGTTTGGACTGTATAACCTTGACATTGATTCTCTTAAAAATCAATTTTTTTCCTAGAAAATAGAGATATCAGAACTATTTCTCAAGATTACTATGAAGTGAAACAAAGCTGTATATCTAATGATACATAACACTGTGATCACCTGCATATTGTTGTTTTTAATGTTTGAGTTGACTTTAATTTCTGGGGACTCCTTGTGTGCAGAATAGAACTATTTTGTTTAATGGTTAAGGCTGTGATCTTTCAGAAGGAGATCATCAGACTTCTCTTTTTAGGCTCAAACCACCTACTTTTTGGCTAATGTTCAACTGCTAAACTACTTACACCACTTAGGGACTCCGTGTCTGCACAATTAAAAATGAGAGAAAACAAAATAAAAATACCAAACCAACTCTTCTGCCATCCAACTCAAAGCAACTCTGCAGGGCAGAGTAGAATTGTTCTGGATTTCCAAGACTGTAAATCTTGAAGGAAGTAGACTGCCTCATCTTGATTGCTCAGAGAAGCTGGTGAGTTCAAGCCACTGATCTTTGGTTACCAGTTGAATTCTTTAAGCAGTGTACCACCAGGACTCTTCCTGTGTACAGCCTCAAATCTAAATGATTACCATTACATTGGTTCTGACTCATGGTGACTCCATCATAGGGTTTCTGAGGTTGTAAATCTTAACAGGAGATCCTTTTCCTCAGGGCAGCAGGGTGGTTTGAGCCACTGACCCAAAGTTAGCAGCCATACCTTTTAACCACTCTGTTACCAAGTCTCCTTCCCTATATGTAGTCAAAAATCCTCAACCTCATTATGGTTGAATTGGTTCCAATTCATAGCTACCCTCCATCGGAATGGGAGAAGACTGCCTATCTTTCTCCTGAAGAGCTGCAGGTGTAGTCAAACCACCAGGCAAGCCAGGTCCGTGGGATAGCCACCAACTCCCTGTAGACTACATGACCAGAGTTCCCCTACGTATAGTATCTCCAAATAGAAAAAAAAGTCAGTCATTGCTGAAGTGTCAGAACTGACTCACAGTTGATCCTCCAGTAGGTCTTCAGAAGCTATTAATTGCACAGGCACAGTCATTTGGTAGATCCTATCCTCCCCCCCTCAACAATCCCACAACAAAAACAACAACCCCAACCAAAACTTTTCTACTTTTTCTTATGTGCCTCTAAAACTTGCCAATATACCTTCATAGACACTTCTCTGTGTGATTTCTTACATTGACTGACAGATGCAACTTGGACAAGTATTGAACATGGATCGTACATGCTAAATTCCAGGCTGGTAAAACCAAAAAGCACTATGGTGACTTACATGGTAATAAGAGAAGGGTTGCCAACAAATGCTTTCTCAGGTATTGACTTGATGTTGTTGCTATGAAATCCTCTAAAAAAGAGTGGAAAAAAATTTACAGATAGTAGAGTAGGGGATAAAAGAATTTAAATAGTTTTCTTCCTTGTGGAAATAGTTGGCACTTTCAGTAGCCAGGGGAAAGCATTAAATTCTTCCATGAATCTTGAAACTGTGAGTCCCTATTCATGCTTTAGGAGAAAAAGAAACCACAAGGTATCACCCTGAATGAGAACAGAGAATCTGAAAATAATAATTATGGTTGATGGAACTTGACAACCTTATGTTCTAAAAATAAAAGTAATCTGTCAGTATCTGTTAAAACAAAGACCATGTTAAGCCAAAAGTGTACATTCGTTTGCCATTTGTTTAGTGTATGACTTCCATATTGAGCAGCCCTTCTGACTAGAGAATCAATGTGTTCTAAGGATGAGAGAATGCCCAAGCTTTTATATTCCCAAGCTTTTTAATGCCCTGGTGATTATTTTTTAAATTATTATTAAATTTTATTAGTTTTAATGAACATTTACAGAGATTTTGGGTTTTCATTCATTCATTGTTGCACTGTTACCCTGGTGATTATTGTTGGTCATTGCTGTTGAGTTGGAACTGACTCCTGGGTAACTTGCCAGTGGGTTTCAGAGGCTGTACATCACACGGAAGGAAACCATCCATCTTTCTCCTGTGAAGTAGCTCGTGGATTCAAACCACTCTTCTTGGATTGGCAGCTCCACTCCTTAGGCACGGACCACGAGAGCTCCCATATACCCTAGCTTATCAACACGGACAAGGAAACAAGACTGGAATGATGACTTACCCTAAAAGGCTGCTTGTAGTCTGACCTTATCCCAATATCAGAGGCCAATTGGTCTTTATTAATTAGCAAGACTCATGTGTTACTTAAAGTTGGTGACTCTCAGGAGACTAGTATGCTCAAGGTTCAAAGTTCACATTAGGGTCACTGTCAATACCACAGAACCCTAAAATCTGGATTAATAAGAACTCAAAACTTTCTCAGAACGAATACAGCACCACTGCATAACAGCCCAGGAGAGAGGGCTCTGTGTTTGGAGAGAAGATTATGATCAGCCCCTCCTGACCTCGATTGAAGCTAAGAGAGAAAATAGATTTAAACTGCAGTCAGGCAGAGATTTAAGTAATCTCCTCAGGAGGATGAAATTTCCTGACCCCGAGGAATAGACTTGGAAGGAGGATGCTCTGGCTCAGTAAGTCTGTCATGACAAATTGCTTCTCATCTGCTGCTGCCAGTGCTGTCCCAGAGGCAGAGGGGCAGGGCAGTGATCTCTGGGTCCTCTGTGGGCTGTGGCTGAATGATGTGTGACACTCTTTGGGCTGTCTGAGCACATGAGAGCATCATTTCCAAGCCAAGCCACATGTGGGGTTTCCTGCAGCAGAGCCTCCTGAAGGCTTTTTCTTATAAACAAGCTCTTTGTCTGCCTCCATTGGCTGTCTCTGCCAGGAGAATAAGCATCTTATTTTCCTTTCCGAGTGTTAGAACTTGGTTATTCACATAGGTTATACATATATCTATTAATATGATGAAAAATTTACATAGTAATTCTTATTTTCACATGATGCTTTAATGTGTCATTGAATTTACTGTAACTTATAGCTTATACCTATGGACAAGAGGTCTAAATCTCACACTATCTTGTGTCCTCCTTACCAGCCCTGATATACTTGAGCCCATTGTTACAGTCCTTGTGTCAATTCACTGTATTAAGCCAATCCACTTTTGACCCAGTACCTTTCCCAGTATAATGGCCTTTCCCAAAAACTGGCCCTTTGTAACAACATTCCTAAAGTATGTGAGATGAAGTTTCACCATCCTTCCTCTCCAAAACATATTTATTTCTTCTCTTGGCAGTCCATGGGATACTTAGTGTTCTTCACCAACACTACAACTCAAAGGCATTGATGATTATTCTGTCATCTTTATTCACTGTACAACTCAGAAGCATAGCAACTAATTGAAAAGACGATTACTTGGATCAGCTGCACTAAGTCATTAAATTGACATTCTAGTTCTTCAGTACTTTGGAGAGGTCCTTGATTGCAGTCTTTCCCATTGCAACATGCCTTTTGATTTCTTGACTGCTAGTACCTAGGTGGCTGATTGTGGATCCAGTAAGATGCACAATTTAGCTCTTTAGCACTTTGGAGAAGTCCGTGACAGCAGATTTTCCCAATGCAACACATCTTTTGATTTCACATAAGTTATGCATATTTTTAAGGATATAAAAATCCTTAACTATCCTCCCTATAAATCCTCAAAATTAATGAAATTTTAACATATGAAAAATTATATTCACAATTTGATGACTGAAAACTGTATTAGTAAGATTGGTATTTACTCTTTGTTATTAAGTAAGATTTATGAAGAATTTAAGGGTCTCTAGTGGGTTAGTTGCTAAAACACTGAATCATGGACCCAAACTCAGCCATTTAGACCCATTAGCCACTCTACTGGAGAAAGATGTGGCAATCTATTTCCGTAAGATGTACAGCTTTGGAAAGTACTTTATTGTACTCTTTCTTATAGGGCTGCTAAGAGCCAGAATTAATGTAATGAATTTTATAGAATATGGAATAATATGTGTGAAAACATCTACCACTGTACAAGGTATACACAGTTTTATTCATCCATTGCTAGATATATATGACCTAGGAAAGCTTGTTGTGATAAATTCTCTGCAAATAATTAAATCTCATTAGAGTTTTATGACCTATCTGAAAAGTATATAAACGTTGAGAAAGTATGGCTTAGGAAAAGAGAAATCGTGTACATATTAAAGAAAGTCCATTATATGTAATTAACAAAAAAGATTATCAGACATTTGCTGGTGACAGGTGTCAATGAAAAGATATTTCAAGTGCAATCTGCAATTAATTATATGAATTCATTACAGTTTCTAGCAAGCAAGAATATGCATGATAATCACACATACTTTAGAATAAATTCACAAAGAATAACATTCCTCCATACAATTTATTCTTTATACTTACAATTCTTTAAGGTTAGAGAGTGTCCTGATTGCAGTGGGGAATTCATCAAGGTTATTATAATTTAAATCTCTGAAAAGAAGTAGATAGTATTTTCAGTTAACAACTCACGTGCACTAAGAAAAATGAAAATGCTCTTCCAGTAGAAAATGCCAATAATGAAAATTCTCATTCCTTCTCTTTATGGAGATAAATTTTATTTTTCCCTGCTGCTCATCATCATTCCATGAGTACCCACATTAAAACAGTCATTAGATTGATCATGAGAACTTGCAGTGTCAAAGTTCAATGGCGCTAGGGTATTGAGGAATGGGTGCACCATGGCCTTCAACCTTCAAGTAGGAAGGACATTTGATCAGGTGTTGATTGATCCCTTGCTGATATAGCTCTTTATCTGTATCTGGCTTGTTAAATTGCAAGCGTGTATCTATATTCTTCCAGGCTTCTGCATGACATTCTGTTCTGCATATGTTGTTGCTGCTGTTATGTGCCATCGAGTTGCCTGCAACTCATAGCAACCCGATGTACGGCAGTTTTGAAGCCTGCCCTGTCCTAAGCCAGTCTCACTGACGCCAATATACTTACCCCCATTACCCCAGTTACTGTGTCAATCCATCTTATCTGGGACCTTTGTCTTTTGTGCTGTCCCTCCACCCTTCTAAACAAGATGTTTTTCTCCAAGTACTGGTCCCTCCTGGCCAACCATGTGCCCAAAATATGTGACATAGGCTTCAAAATCCCAAACTCTGCATATAGGTTATTAATATTTTATTTTAACACACACACACACACACACGTTCTCGCTCTCTGTCAAAACAAATGCAATGTGATACATATAATTTAATGACTGGAAGCTAGCTTTATTAATAAAATTTATTTATTTATTTATTTATTTATTTTACCCTTTCATTCTCTCTTTTCCCCTGCTTTTCAGTGTCTAGCCTGGAAGGACATCTTGGGTCATTGCTCTGTCCCTGACTCCTATATGGTCCTATATCTCTCCCACCCCGAGGTTGAGGAAGAGAACCTCCTCCCAGAGTGGCTTAAATGGTGCAGAGTACTCTCAAAAACGATATCAGGTCTAAAATTTCCTCACAGTCGCAAATGATGATTCAGATTAGAAACACACTATTTTCCTTGGTCTGTAAGGCAAAACTCTCTATTATCTCTCATGCAAAGAGATGGAATGACCAGATAAGTGATCTCTGTTATGCTACAAATGGCTTTCCAATTCCATTACTCAGAAGGGCTTTATAGACTTACACTACTTCATATCTACATCTTTGTATGAAAAATATTTGCTTCCTAGTCTCTGGGGATGGCAGATTTCCCAGATGACACAGAAAAACTTTTTGGTCAAGCAATCAGATGTGGTCAGATCATCCTCTGTGGGAAAGAATCCCTATTTAATTTCAAGAGGGAGATAATTTGACTGAGTTAAACATGAATCAAGATTCCTACTTGTCTGGCACAAACCATCCCTAAGCTATACTACAGGCAGGAAACTGATGTCTTCTGTGGACATAAATTTTCTTCCTGTCTGTAAATCTCTCCAGATGCTCTGTTTTGATTAAACAAGGATTGGGCCCTTATAAATTACTTGGATTTCTAGTAGGGGGAAGGAAGAGGTTGGGAGTAACCAATTTACTGATCCTCTGTAGCCTTAGGCAAGGGTGGGGGTGGGGAGACCGGAAACTCACATAAGTTTGTCCTGAAATGCTTTTCTCTATAGTATTTATTTATAAGCAAAACTGTGTCCTCACACAAACATGAGGTGGTGAGGAGAGAGAAAAGACAAAGAAGAAAAACAATTTGTGGAAATATTATGAAAAAAACCATCTTGTGTTTTATTCCTTATGGCATCCTGAAGAAGACAGGGAGGGTGACTTCCATTGCTATGATCCCCAACAGACCTCTATATAGATAAGCAAGAAGTTTGCCTTGTAGCTTATGGGAACTGCTTGACTGTGTTACTAAGTTGACATCAATGCCTTGACTGAACAAATTTGTCTTTGGAGAAAATGCAGAGTGACTTAAGGAATTCTGGTGGCATATTCCATTAGTTATTTGAACCCAAATGCTATGCCTCTCTGGTGGTCCGAATCTAGCAGTGGCTCCAAGGGAGAAAGATGGGCAATATCATTCTATGTGATTTACAGCCTTGGAAACTCAATAGAGCGTCAGCTATGAATTAGTTCTGACTAAATGGCAGTGACTTGAATTTAGTTCATAATGGCAGTGATTTGAATTTAGCTGAAAGGAGAGCTAGCAGTGGTCACAGACCACAGGGAGGTTACTGTCAATACATAGCCCCTAAGGAGTTGGTTAGGGACGTATGATGGCCTGGAGGGTAAGGAGTTGGTTTGCCAACTGTAAGGCAGGTGGTTCGAATCCACCAGCTATTCCATGGGAGAAAAAGGGAAATTCTCCTTCTGTGTAATTTACAGCCTCTGAAAACCCACTGGACGGTCAACTATGCATTGGTTCCATCAGTGCCACTTGATGGAAAAGTGGAGTGATGGAAATATGTGGTTATTTACAGAGTTGTACTCTGTCTATAAATGCTTCTGGACTCTGTTGCAAAAGGAGAGGTGGCCTTTGGTTGTTAAGGACCTTTTCAAAGTTCTGAAGAGCAATAGTGTCTCTCTGGAGACTAAGATGCATCTGATTACAGGCCATGGTCTTTACAACCACCTGTTATGCATCAGAGAGTTGGACAATGACTAGGAAGGATAGAAGGAGAATTGATGCCTTTGAGCTGTGGTGCTAGAGAAGAGTATTGAGGGTACCATGGACTGCTAGGAAAACAACAAACAGATTCATCCTAAAAAGGGTTAAACTGGGAGGCTTCTTGAAGGCAAGGATTCTGAGGTTTCGTCTAACATACTTTGGGTATGTTGTGAGGAGAGACAGGTCCTTGGAGAGGGACATCATGCTTGGTAAGGTGGAGGGACAGTGCAGGAAGGGAAGACCCTCTATGATGTCAATTGATTCAGTGACTGGGGTAATTGGGATGGGAGTATCATAGACAGTGCGATTGGTACAAGACAGAGCAGAATTTAGGGCTGTTGTACATAGGGTCGCTATGAGTCACAAGTGACTCGACGGCACATAACAACAACAACAACAACAACAACTACAACAACAGGCCTGCTTAGAGGCTGCACTACAGATTGGGTAGCTAGCCTTGTGTGGTTTATTGCACTTGGGCATTAAAAGCATTGGGGAACAGACTAACCTGGAGCCATCAGAGTCCTCCCCTCCTAGAGCATCCAGACTCTCATAGCCTGTCACCCTTTCTTCATGATCTCTTTCTCAAAAGGTTTGTGAAAAGCCCTTTCTCTGGGAAAAGGCTGGGTTTCTTGTGTGTTCCATAGAAACTCCTCTCACTTGGTCCCTGGGAGAAGCTCTAGGTTTTCATTAGCTGCCTGGACTCTACTTTCATGACAAGTACCAACCCAGAATTGAATTTTTATGTAATCTTTGGAAATAGTGAATAGGTGTAGGATTTCAGAGTCAGACTAGAGTAGGAGGCAAATCTCAGTTATGCTGTTGAGTGTCAATTGCTGATGAGTCGAACACTACGCATAGTGACCTTATGAACAAAAGGCCTGAAGCCTCTCTACAACTATTGTCATTTACCAAAGTTCATAGAGTTTCCAGAGGTATGTTGTTAGGAAGTAGATGCCACTCCTGCTTCCAAACCTGTCTTCAACTGGGAGCGCCACCAAACACTGTCCACCATGGGTAACAGTTATGGCATTTGACACCCCCAAGGCACAAGGTTCAGTATCACAGCAATTCCAGATTACCTCAGTACAGCACCTTGACAGAGAGTGTTGTACCACTTAGAAGAATGTTCCTCCAAAATATAGTAACAACCGTCTTTTAAATACAAAGGCCCTCCCTGAGGTCTTGTTGATTCTAAACAAGAGGCTTAAATTAAAAAAAAAAAACCAACATGAGGGAGCGCTGGTGGCCTGTACTACAATCCCAGAGGTACGTGCTTCAAATCCACCAGATGCTCTGCTCGAGAAGGAGGGGCAATCTCCTCCTGTACTAGTCAGATTCGGTTTGATGGTATATGCACGCAAAAATAAAAAAAAAAGATTTAAAAAACCAACCAACCAACCAACCAACCAACCAATATAGTATGTTGTTGTTATGTGCCATTGAATCACCTGCAATATATAGCGACCCAGTTATGCTACTGACTACATATGTAATGTTGGTAAAATAGTGTCACCTTGCTAGAACCTGGAATAAAGTGGGAATCCTAGGAGCTCTCATAGGGTGGTTGCAAAAATTAATTGAGACAAAGGATGCAATAGTAGCTCTAATTACTTTTTAGTCTTTTGAATTGCTTTAACGGGAACCCTCACTGTTTCCCAATGAAACAGCTCATCTAGTTTGGCTGACTTGGGCCTTTGCTTAGTTTGCATCCACTCTTCATCAGGTAAAACCAGATTCATGAATAGCGGGTCTGACAACGTAGAACTGATCCTTGACAGCAAATGCACGCTACTAAGCAGTCACTGCTCAGGACAGTGCACCTCGTTGAACTCACAGTGACTCTAGCGAAATTTACCACTCTTGTTAGATAGAAATAGAATTTAAGTTTTATTGTTTAGTCCAGTAATAAGTGTGAGTGAGCTAAAACCACCATAAATATCTGTTTAAAGCTCAGGCAATTAACCAAACCAAACAGCAAGCTTGCCTTTAAGACCATTTGATTCTTTCAGAATATTCATGAAAATGCCGAATAAAGGGTAACAAATAAAAGGTCAACTCACAAAGTCTCTAGGCTGTGGAGCCCATCAAAGCATTTCTTTCCCAGGGAGTGGATTCTATTGTTATGGAGATGTCTGTAGAAAAACATTAGGGACTCAGTCAGGAAGGCACATTACATAGGGCTGATTTGGACACTACATTTCAATTGGTTAATTCCAAAGGATTGTACACTGAAGAGTGCACAACTAAATACAAGAAATTCTCTCAACATTTAAAAAACCCAACAACCCAATGGCTACATGATTCATTCATGTACCCCACAGTCAATTTTATATTATAAAATTTAATTGGTGGATCTATTTCTTGGGTTTGAGATATCAGGGAGTGTATAATGATACAGCAATACAATTAATACAAGCAGATTAAGGTTTTTCAGGATGGTTGATCAGCATATATTCCAGCATAAGTTGTTAAGCATGACTTTGAGATGTAGGAGGCTTTACAGAGATCTTGACCATCAGTGACAAATTGATCAAGGGAGAGTCTTTCATGCTAAGTATACTTTCTAGTAAAGTCCATATGGTTATGTTTCCAGGTTGGAGCCACAGGTCAACAGGAAGAGAAAATTTCAGCATTGGGGAGTAGAAACAGATTTTTTGTCAGCTGTCCAAGCAGATTTTACATCTTGACACAGTACTAATGTGTGTAATTGTCATCTTTGCTTAACTGGTAAATCAGTTAGGTCAGGGTCAATGAGAACAGTTATTTGTGTAACTAAAGACTGAACCAACTCCCAAAGGGAAGATGGGCCCAAGGAGGACAGTGAAAGAGTAGGACTGGATCTCTCTACGTCCATTCTCTTCAGTGCAGGAAAGCACTAAGGCAAATAGCCAACTTCTAGTGGGTCACAGTTTCATTCTTATACAATAAATTCACTACATTAACATATTAATATCATACTTTTAAAAATGCTTTCTTAACCTTTCAGACAATATCTGAAAGGTTTCATGTGAGATCTTTGTGACCTCTACTGGGAAGTTTCTACATGCAAAATATTGTAAATCAGGGGACTGACATGAACCCCCCAAAATGGGTAATGAGCAGCCAGCTATTGAAGTTGTATCTGCTACCATATAGCAGATTGACATGTAATCACATAATCAAGTGGAATGATTGAAGACAGTGCTGGGGCAGTTGGGAAATACAAGCAAAAAGACTGAGTACAGCATACATAGTTCCACTGTTGTAAAATGGGACTGACTTCAGGGTTGGGGGCAACCTAAGAAAAGAGGGGATCAATAACGTACACGGCATTGAAACGGATGAGGGAGAGAACTGTTTAAAGGAATATATGATTAAGTATTATTTTCATGACAAGATTCCAGAGAAAGAAATACATAGTAAAGTGGACTGTGGACTTGGGTGGGGGGGAGGGATTGTATAACAATGAAACAATTTTTCCCCTTTTCAAAGAGAAAAGCAAACTGGTGGGGAGGGGTGGGCAGGGAGGAAAATGTGCAACAATGAATGAATGGGGGAGAAAATTAAATGGGAAGAACATGCTGTAAAAATGAATGAATGAATGAATGGCCAAAAAAACCCTGAGTGTACAGAAAACCTTCCTGAAAGTTCTTAAGTTAGTGACTTTACAGACTTTCAAGCTATATGCTATTGTTATACAATAACAGTATCAGTGAGTTGGAGCCAATCCAGAGCTGACCCTGCAGCAAGTTTTCAGAGGCTATATATAGCACAGGAGGAGATTCTCCGTCTTTCTCCTGTGGAACCTGTGGAATCCTGTGGATTTGAACCACATACCCTTGAGCTGGCAAGGCAATTCCTCTGCACTCATCCTTCAGAGTTAATAACACCATTGGTTGACTATTATGTCATACATGAGGGCATGACATGATTATTTTCCAAAATATTACTTGAGAAGCACTTTGATTTACTAAAATAAAGAATTTTAGCCATACAGGGAAAAGTATATAAAGTATCTCACTGTTAAGGATCAATTTTTTTCTTTCCTTTGTAAGGGTTCAAGAAGTACTTACTAGTTGCAAGAAGAGCAGATTTTAATTTAACTTGGACTATAAATTATCAGAAGTAATAATTTCTTCTTAATTTTTCTGTAATTGTAACAATAGTTCAGAAAGGAGTGATTTACGCATTATGTAATGAGCTCCCCTTTAGTGGTGTTGGTTAGTAGGGAGTTATAGAAGGTGCCTCTCTGCTGGTTTGAATCCACTAGTAACTCAATGTCTTCCTACACAATTTACAGGCTCTGGAAAGCCTGCTGGAGGGTCAGCTATGAGTCAGTTACGACTTGATGGCATTAGTTGAGGTGAACTCTTAAGGTAGAAGTCATAGTTTATTAACTTTGTATGCCTAGCATTGCTTGGGTATCAGTAGATACTCTCAAAATTAAGCAATTCACTTACACAGTTATATAAGACTTCCTTTTTGGGGAGAGGTTAGGAGATTTTTTTTTTTCTCCTTAAAATGTTCCCATTCAAGATCTGAAGGGCTAGCATTATAAGGTTAAAGTTATGGTCAATTTAGAAGCTGTTAAAAAAAGAAGAAGGAAACAACAATGACAAAACCAACCCCAAACTTACAGAACTACCAAGCTGGAGAGGTTTCCAAAGGCATAGTCTGGTATGTGGTGTATTTTGTTCAAGGCCAAGGTCATGGCCTGCAAAGCTGATAAACTTCTGAAAGCCTGAACAGGAATTTCTGTCAGAGCATTGTCATCCAGCCACAGGTGTCTCAGGGAGTGCAGGCCACTGAAGCAACTGGGGGGCACGTAGCTGATGTGGTTGGCATCCAGACGCCTGTGGGAGAAGAAAGCAAGGGTAAGAAAAAGAGCACAGCCCAGGTAGAAGCTTGGTCCTGCAGGAAAACAATCCTTCCACAGGCTGATTAAGATCTAAGCAAGAGTGAGGGTCCTTGGAGTTTCCAGAACTATGGAGAATCTTCCTCTTCTGGTAAGTTTTCCTTCTCACTCAAGGTTGAACCATCCATGGCTTCTTGAGTCTCCCTGGATCTAAAATTCCATGGTGTGCAATGGTTAAAGAGCTTGACCATGAATTGGAAGGTCAGTGGCTTGAACCCATCAGTTACTCTCCAGAAGAAGAGTGAAAGTCTGCTTCCATAAAAATTTGTAACCTTGAAAACCCTATGACACAGTTCTACTCTGTCGTACAGTCTCACTAAGCAGACATGCAATAACATCTACAATATGATTCTCTGGTAGGATCATCAGTAACTTTCTTTCTTGCATCAAAGTGACTTCCCCTGAGGTATGAGGCTTTAGCAAGAATAATGCACTTGGCTGAAAACCGAAAGATTGGCATTTGAATCTACTCAGAGGTGCCTTGGAAGGAAGGTCTGGTGATCTATTCCTAAAGATGAGCTATTAAAAACTCTGATGAAAAAAAAAATCCAACAAAACTCCACCAAACACCAAACCCAAAACAAACAAGATACACACAAACACTGATGGAGCACAGTTTAGACTGACACACACAGGGCTGCCATTAGTTGGAGTCAACTTGGTTGCCATGCTGTTTTGTTTAGCTTTCCTCCATTTGTTTGTTTTCTTTGTAGCTTGGTTTTGTTCTCAGGGAGAGAAAAGAAATAGCCTCTCTTTTCTTAGTACAGTGCTGAATTGAACGTTTTTTTAAAAGCCTAAACACTGTTGGTGTTTCTGCTCATCTTTAATCATTAGCTTCAGGCAGATGTTTGTTTTTCTGACATTTTAAAGGAATAATAAAATTAACAGCTTCCCAGCTTTTGCTTCCTTTCTGCACTTCATTTACTTATTTATTATTTTTAATTGCAAAATATATGTAAAAATAGGCTTGGCTAAGGGGTTGTTGCAGCTTCAAGGCCAGCAGAGGGAGTGCAATACATTTATTTTGCTCCAATTCAGCACACACACTCTGCAATCCCAAGGCCAGAATTTTCATACTAAAATGACAAATCTCACCAAGTCTATAAGATGCAGGGACAACAGAATTTCTGTCACTCACCTTTGTGTTCAATGACCCTCACTCACTTTCCGCACCTCTTATTAACACATATTTTTTAATTGGTTAATTTTTTTTTGAGTGAGGATTTACAGATCACATTGATTTTTCATACAATTATTTATAAGGATTTTGTTGTCTAATATTAATTACCATCTATTAGATTAGTGTAATTAAATTATTACAATGTCTAATCAACGCCTTGTGGAAGGCTAACATGTTTGCTTATATTTTAAAAGTGAGGATTTTTTTAAAAAGCTTCATTTGAAACAGTGTATTAGAGGGGATTAGAAAATCACGAAAGGTTTCAGAAGCATTTAAGACTAAGCAGATGCAGGAAGTATCACTAGATCACAAATTAAAACCCCCAAAGCACCTCTAAATAGAAACAATTTAGAAATTTAGAGGAAATTCTCTGTGGTAGGGAGCTAATCTCTGGAAACTGTTTCCTCCCTTTTGGTCACATATGTCAGTCCATTTGTCTGCTGACTCCTACTTTAATCCACAGTATGGGAACAAGTTACACTGATGACCCTGGACCACATTTTGAAAATAACAGAGATATAGCCCCTTAGAGCAAATCTTAAGGTTCGGTGTCATAGCCCACTCACAGCAAAATTTCCAGTAAAACAACTAGCATCACAAGCAGCAGAAACACAGCTTATAACTCTCTCAAGGTCCTGTCAACAGATGGGCCTGGAAATGTTTATAAAAACTCTATACTGTCTCTGCCCTCTTTCTCCGGCAACATGCTCGGCCTGTGTTCAACCAAGCTATCATTTCATCAGGGGATGAGGAGGTGATTGTTTTTGTTTGACTAGAAGTTGAGCACACATGTAAACTCTCCTTAACTATTACATTGATTAAAGAATGGAGACTTTATTTCAATAACCTGAGCTTCTGCATTTTAGTTGACATATAGTCTGATTATTGCCAGTCACTTATGTATTGAAATGGCAAATGCTGCTTATAGGCTTGAAAATGACTAACCTTAAAATCTACTGTGTTGGAGATTGTTGTTATGTGCCATCAAGTTGACTATGACAATAGCTCTGAACTCTCCCCTATACTGAGCCAATTTGTCTCCGACACACCTGCCTCCATGACCACAGCCACTGTGTCAATCTGTCTCCTCCAGGGTCTTTCTCACCTGTGCTGACCCTCCATCTTTCCAAGCATGATGTCCTTCTCCAAGGGCTGGTCCCTCCTGGCAACATGCCCAAAGGATGTGAGACAGAGTTTCAAAATCCTTGCCTCCAAGGAGCAGCTTGGTTTCACTGTCTCCAGACCTTTCTGTTTTCTTGGCAGTCCACAGTATAAAAGTGCATTGCATCATCAGTTTGTCTTCTTTGCTATTTTAAGGTTCTGCTGTATTTTGAAGCCACTCTGGTATCCATTCTCAATATTAATGAGTAAATTTCTCTAGATATACCTCTTTAAAAAATAAGGGAAAAATATGTCCCCAAGTCTACATATTGTCATTTTATGTTAATTTGTTATCGATATGAAAGGAGTATAACAATGTTCAAAGTTCTAACATTCAAGATACTAATATCAACCTCATAGCTAAAGCATTTAGGATAATAAGAGTCACAGACCTGACACTCAGTAGCACAGTATTTCCTTTCTTGGTCCTGGACATCTCTCTGCCTAAACAGTGTCTTTATATAATGCTGTTGTTTTTGTTATTACGTGTCATTGAGTTTACAGCATCTCTTGTTGTTGTTAAGTGATGTCGAGTTGCAAGCGACTCATAGCAACCCTATGAAGGAGAGTCCTCAACACTTGTGTGTCTCTCATCCTCTCTCCAGGTTCATAGGGTTTCCAGAGGCAAGCTGTTATGGAAGTGGATGCCACTCCTGCTTCCAAGCTTGTTTTAATCAGGGAGCTCCACCCCACACTGTCCACCACGGGTAAACAACCATTAACACATTTGACACATCAGCATCACAGTGTTCAGCCTCACAGCAAATGATAGACTGGAACCTTTCTCTATCCTGTGAGCTTCCCATAAATCATATTCCTTCTATACAAAGTTCTGGAGAGCCCAAATCCACTTGTCCTAAGTGGTTTGAACCTAATCCACAGAATGCTATCTGTACCAAGCAGTATGTGATTTAATCTTAACAGAACATCTCAAGGTTAAACCAGAGTATGGAATTAATTATCCAGTTTCTCATACAGGTGGTTCTTACAGAACAAGGTTAAGACTGTGGACAAAGCAGCTGGCAGGGCACAAGTTGTGCCTATTCAGTAAGTAAACAAAGAGCTCATATTATATCAATCTGGGCTTTTCAGGCAGTTGGACACTGTTTATATGCTTGGAAAATGCAGTATTTCAGCAAAGAGGTATAAGGAAAACATCACTACATAGTACAAGAAAACATACTCATTTAAAATGGGGCTTTATACTACATTATCAGGAGCAATAAAAAGAACTAAATTATGTAGCTGCTTTTTAAGTGTTTCTTTACTATTATTTCTATTCCAAGCAAGTCACAGAGGGAATCTGTGTGTGCACACATGTATATATACTTGTAACTCAGAGAATTACTTAGAAATGAGAATTTAATTTAGGATAGAAAATGTCAAAGTTCAGTGTTCACGTCTTCAAAATGGGGATGTTGTTGTTGTGTACTGCCAATTTGGAACCAACCCATAGCTGACTCTCCCAAGGTTTTCAGAGTCAGGAGGAGGAGATTGTCCATCCTTCTACTGCATGAAAGAAGTATAATATTTATTTGATAAGGTGGTTTTATGACTAAAGGAAATAATGCACCAAAGCTTTGTAAACTATAAATTTTTACTTTAAATTATTGTTATTCTTGTTGTATGTGCTGTTGAGTTGCTTGCAACTCATAGCGACCCTATGTACAACAGCCTTAAACCCTGCTCTATCCCTTGCCAATCTTATTGACTCTGGCATGCCTACCCCCATTACCCCAGTGACTGAATCAGCCCATCTTATTGAGGGTCTTCCTCTGCTGTGCTGTCCCTCTACCCTCCCAAGCATGATGTCCCTCTCCAAGGACTGATCCCTTCTTGCAACCTGCTCAAAGTATGTCAGACGGAGCTTCAAAATCCTTGCTTCCAATGAGCAGCCTGGCTTCACCCTCTCCAGGATGAACTTGTTTGTTCTCCTAGCTGTCCATGGTATATTCAGTACTCTTCTCCAGCAGTACAGCTCAAAGGCATCAACTCTCCTTCTATCGTCTCTAGTCATTGTCCAGCTCTCTGATGTATAGTGAGTTACAGCAAAGATCATGGCCTGTACCAGGTGCACCTTAGTCTCCAAACTGACATCATTGCTCCTCAGTACCTTAGAGAGGTCTCTGACAGCAGACTTTTCCAATGTAATTTGTCTTTTAATTTCCTGGCTGTGGGTACCAAGAACGTTGATTGCAGAGCCAAGAAAACTGAAGCTGTTAACAATCTCAATCTCTTCATCATCCATCATGAGGCTGCCAATCGGTCCAGTGGTGAGAATCTTTGTTTTCTTGGTGTTGAGCTTTAATTCATATTGAAGGCTGCAGTCCTTGACCTGCTGCAGCAAGTGCTTCTAGTTCTCCTCAGTTTCAGCAAGCAGGGTTGTGTCATCTGCATAATGAAGATTGTTGATGAGTCTACCTCCAATCCTGATGCCACACTTCTCCTCATAGAGTCCAACCTCCTGGATATTGTGTTCCACATAGAGTTTAAAAAATAGAGAGATAGGACATATCCTTGACACACACCCTTCCCAATTTTGAACCATGCAGTGTTTCCTTGCTCTGTTCTAATGACTGCTTCCTGGTCCAGGCATAAGTTTCAAATAAGCACAATCAAGTGTTCTGGGATTATTATAAGAAAATCATTCAAGAAGCTGGAGTATGTGAAAAGAATGAGGCATTGGGATTGGAGGAAGACAACCTGCATAATGCAGATGACAGAACCTTGCTTACTGAAAGTGAAGAGGATTTGAAACACTTGTGCAGAAGATCAAAGACTAGCTTTCCATATGAGTTACACTCAACACTGAAAAAATAAAAATCCTAACCACTGGGCCAATAGGCAGCATCATGATAGAAAACGGAAACTGTCACCTATTTTATCTTTCTTAGATTCACAATCAACACACTTGGTACAGTAATCAAGAAATAAAAAGATGTGTTGCATTGGGAAAATATGCAGTCAAAGGCCTCTCCACAGTGCTGAAGAGCAAGAAGGTCAGTTTAAAGACTAAGGTGCACCTGATCAAAGACAGGTTCTTTTAAATTACTTCCTATGCATCTGAAAGCTGGACAATGAATAAGCATGGCAGAAAAAGAATCAATGCTTTTGAGTTTTGGTTAGTGTACTAAATATCCTATGGACTACCAAAAGAATAAACATGTCTGTCTTGGAGAAAGCACAACTAGAGTGCTCCTTGGAGGCAAGGATGATGAAACATCATCTTACATACTCTGGGACTGTTGTTAAGAGCGACTTGTTTTTGGAAAAGGATATAATGCTGGGAAATGTGAAGAGAGGAAGACCACTAACAAGATAGATTGACACAGTGACCATAATAATAGGCTCAAGCATATCCAGGATGATGATTATGCAAAATAGGACAAAGTTCAAATCTATGAAATGTAGATGACTCGATGGCCTCTAAAATCACCACTACTACCCAACAAAATTACTGGGAATTAGTTAATAATTTGTGTTTGGCATAGTTAAACTATAGAAGGGTGAGAAACTCTACCAAAGGGAATATAAATTTTGCCTTGGTCAACAGGTGGTTATAAGGAGTAGGAGATTGTCAATGAATTTAAATTTTGTTTTGTTTTGTTTAAATTTATTATTAATTTCAGTAAAAATTTACAGAGACTTGGGATTTCCATTCATTCATTGTTACACTTTTCTCCCTCCCAACCCTCTCCCCCAGTACACTACCCTCTTGGAAGAGTAAAAGAAAAATTCTTTCATTGTTTTACAAACCCTCCCTCAGGTCCACTCCACCATGTAGCCTTTGCTCTGGACTCCTGTCATGACAAAAATACCCAATCACATATCCCTTTTAAACAGTTTTCTCCCTCATCTGTTTCAATGCAGTATACATTATTGAAGCCATCTTTCTTAGCCTCTCCCCAAACCCAAGGCCAGTCCTGTTTTACAACAGTGGCACCATGCAGTATTTGTCCTTTTGTGACTGAGATACTTCACTCAGCATAATGTCCTCCAGGGTCACCTATTTTGAATAAAGTTACATGAGTTCCTTGTTTTTCAATGCAGTGTAGTATTCCATTGTGTGAATATACCATTTGTTTGTTGATGGGTGAATTTAAATTTTGAGAAATTCAAGTTAATTTTGCATCCTTTATAACAAATAATTAAGGGAGGCTTGCATTGGAAATAATATATAATGAAGGGATCCATCTTATTATTTAATATTCAGTTTAATTGTTACCCCCAAAGGATAAATAGATTATTTTGATATATTACTGAATGTAACATTTTTATTCCAAAGGCAGAGAAAGGCTGTGGCATGTGAGAAATTTCACATCATCAGAGACAATTACTAGCAGAGATCTTGGTATTTAAGCACTCATAGGAAATGTCATTGAAGCAGCAGAAAACATGCACAGAATTACACACAGCAAAATAAGACACAAACAATGGGAATGGTCTCACCTGCTTTCAGACAAGTGAAACATCTTAATTATAATATTGAAGTGCAATCTCAAGATAACAATCTCAGAAAAAGTCATTACTATATAAGAAATGGCACCCAATTTTTCCTCCATAGATATGTTATAATTTTTACCAAATTAATGCTTAAGAAAAACTTTTGTTTTAAGAATGGCTAGAAAATGAACATTGCACTGAAATAGGTGAAGGTAAGATCAGTCTGAAAGGAATGGGTGATTAGACATTGCGTGTATTGCAATTAGCAATTTGGAACAGGCATGCATTACAGACTGAATGGGAGGTGGGCAGTGCAGAAAATATGTATGAATAAATGGGAAAACCACACAATTAAAAAATAAATGTGTAAGACGTAGAGCAGGGCAAGTTGCCCTCCCCTCCCAAGGAGGAGTGAACTCCAGCCAAGGCAAGTCTTCCTGCAGCCCAGGACCAGAAAAGACTTCTGGAAAGGGAGTTCCCCTCCTTTCCCTTGGAGCAGGGAGCTCCCAAACAAAGTTGATTCTTCCCACCAGCTCCAGGACCAGACAGGACTTTCGACAAGGCAAGTTGCCCTCCTCTCTGTTGGAACAAGGGGCTCCCCAGCTAATGCAAGTCTTCCTGCTAGCTCCAGGACTAGAAAGGACTTTAGGCAGGGTATACTCTGCCTCGGAAGAAGACATCAGTATCTGCGAACACTAACCACAGAGATTGAGGAGGAAAGGATCCCAGGCAATACTCCTGAGACTTTCCAAGATTCCCTCAGAGGCTTTGTGAGCTCAGGAGAGAAATAGCTGCCCCACCAAATCCACTATACATCATGCCAAAGATGCAGCAGGCAGGATCAAGTGCTATGGAAAAATGCCTTCTCATAAAAAGGACGATCAGATCAAGGATCTGATGAATCTCAAAGAAAAAGGTAGAAGAACTATGTCAATGTGGAGTTCCAAGAATTGAAAAAGTTACAAATGCTGTAAGAAAGGGTTGAAACCATAGGGAAAGAGCAACAAGAAAAAAAATCATCACAAGGCTGATAGGATACAACCACCATAGTACTTGGTACAATAGCAAAATATGGAAATATAATCTGAAATATCAAGACCAAAATGGCAGAAATTTTCAACATCTTGGAGGACTAAAAGAGCAGAATACAAGAAATGGAACAGAGAATCAATCAGTGAGATAGAACGTAAGAACTTCAATGAGAACTTACAAGAAGAAAAAAGAGAAGACAGAGGAAAATGAAGAAAACATTAGAATCATGTAAGATGCCATTAAACAAAACAACATGTATATGGTTGGAATTATAGAACAAAACAAACTGTGGTGAAAATTGTGGGAGATGCATTAGAAGGAAACTTTCCAGGTATTATGAAAAGTGAGGAAATACATATTCAAGAAAGTTAGAGAATGTCAAACAAACTAAAGACCCCACAATAAAAACATCAAGACATATTTTTGTCAAATTCTCCAAAATCAAAGACAAAGACAGAAAACTAAAACCAGGAAGAGAAAAACAAAGAGCTACCTACACAGGAGAACCTATTAGATTATGCTCCAACTTCTCAGCAGAAACCATGTGATAGAGATGGCTGAAAGAAAACAATTGTCAGCCTAAAGTCCTGTATTCAGCAAAGCTCTCTTCATCAAGTATGAAACAAATAAGGTCATTTTCAGAAAATCAGAAACCGAAGGAATTCATGAAAACAAGAACAACTCAACAAGAAATACTAAAGGAACTCCTCACACAGAGACTGCAGAGGAAAGGAGATGGACAGGAAAAAAGAATACAGCAATAAATCCTGGCCTATCAATAATCATACTCAAAGTGAATGACTAAAACATACCAATTAAGAGAAAAAGAGCAGCAGAATGAATCAAGAACAAAAACAAAACAAAACAAAACAAAAAAAAGAATGAATCAAGAACAAAGCCCATCAATATGCTGCCTACAAGAGATCCATCTGAAAAAAGAGGGAAAAGATTAAAAATAAAAAAGTGGAAAAATATACTAAGCAAATGACATACAAAAGAAAGTTCAGGTTGAAAACTCACTTAAGAAATAAGAAAGGTCTCTATATAATGATTAAAAGCACAATAACTCAAGAGGACATAGCTTTAATTAACATATATGCATATAATGATATACCTGCAAAATACATAAAGCAACTGTTAATAGACTTAAAGAAAAAACACCACCACAATAGAAGTACCTGACTTCAACATACCACTCTCACCAAAAGACAGGTCAACCAAAAGAAATGCAACAAAGATGCAGAAGAATTAAAACTACACAATCAGCCAACTTGACCTCAGAGACTTATTCAGAGCACTTCACCCATTAAAACCTCAATTTACTTCCTCCTCAAGTGTGCATGGTGCATTCTCCAGAACTGATCATATATTAGGACACAAAGCAAGCTTCAACAAATTTTAGAAAACCCAAACAAACATTAAAATATTACAAAGTCTCTTCTCAGACCACAATGCCATAAGATAGAATTTAACAAGAGAATAAAGGAAAAAAGCACTACTGGATTATGTTGTTGTTTTTGTTCTTATTGTTTATTGCCATCTAGTAGAGCATGACTCATAGCCTGTGAACAAAAGACTGAACCCTGTTCTATAATTATCATCATTTCGCTATGTTCATAGAGTTTCTAGAGTCATGTGGTTTAGGAAGTAGATGCCACTCCTGCTTCCAAACTTGAATCACTCTGGGAGCTTCAGCAAACACTGCCCACGAAAGGTAATCATTATGGTGTTTGACACACCTATGGCACAGTGTTCAGCACCACAGCAACTCCAAGTTACTTCAGAACAGTAAACAGACCACTGCTACACCACTTAAAAAATGTTCATTCCAAAATCAATTAACACCAGGCCTGAGGGCCCTACATCCCTTTAAATGCAAGGCCTCCCCAGGAGGTGCTGGTTGACTGTAAACCAAGAGACTTCCAGCCCACAGCTCATTGTTAGCTAAACCCGGCAAATTCAATCTGCTGGCATCAATTGTGGGAAAAAAATAGCCACACAACAACCACATGTGACCCTAATGAAGACCATCTTCTAGAAATCTTTTGAGAAACCATCTTCCAGAGTCAAACCAAGTCACAAGAGCCTTTAAGATGCAGATGGAGCCCAGCACTACAGCATTTTCAAAGCACTGGATTACAGAAGAAATAAAAAAGCTTCTCATAGAAGAATGAAAAAAAAAGAATGAAAATGAAAATATATCATCTCAAAACCTCTGGGATAAAGCTCAGGCAGTCCTCAGAGGGCAGTTCATAGCAAAAAGCAAACATAAAACATAAAAAATGAACATAAAACAAAAAATGAAGAGTCATTTCACTCCCTGATCTCAAAGCCTACTACACAGCCTTAGTAATAAAAAAAAGAAAATATGATAGTGGTATAAAACAGACACAGAGATCAGTGGAATAGAATTGAGAATCCATAAATCAACCCATCAAACTACAGTTAACTGATATCTGACCAGATAACAAATAAAAAAGAAGAAAGGAGCAAAATAAACTATTTAACCCCTCCACCAAATAGAAAAAGAGCACATGCTAATCCCACAGCCTCTAGAAAAAAGGAAATTATAATGATAAAGGCTAAACTCATTGGGAGAGAAAACACAAAAATGATTGAAACCATCAACAAAACTAGGATTTGGGTCTTCAAAAGCATTAATAAAAATAGACTAATCATTGGTAAACTTAGCAAAAGAAAATAAAGACACAAATAACTTGAATAAGAAATCAAAGAGGTGAGATCACAACTGAACCTACCAAAATGAAACAAGTAATATTAGAATATTATGAAAAACTATATTCTAATAAATTTGAAAACCTAGAGAAAATTGCAAGAATAAACTTAGGACAAATTTCTAGGAACATTCACCTTACTCAAATCAGCACAGGCAGAAATGGAACATTTGAACAGACCCATCACAATAGAAGAAATTGAGCAGGTCATAAAAAGACTCCCCCCACCAAAAAATGTCTTGACTCAGAAGGCTTCACAAGTGAATTCTATGAAACATCACAAATTATATGAAACATTCAGAAGTGAACTATTTTAGATTCTATAAAATTATTTAAAATCAAAACAGAAACGGATCACTCCCAGAGCCATTCTATGAAGCAAGCATTACCCTAATACCAATATTAGGCAAAGTCATCACCAAAAAAGAAAACTACAGACCAATACCTTTCATGAACATAAATATAAAAATCCTGAAAAAAAAAATCCTGGCCAGTAGAAAACAAAAAATGCAGGAAGAGTCATCTCACTCCCTGACCTCAAAACCGACCACATAGCCTTAGTAATAAAAAAAAAAATGATGTTGGTACAAAAACATACACATAGATCAGTGGAACAGAATTGAGAATCCATACATTAACCCATCAACCTACAGTCAACTGATATCTGGCCAGGTAATAAAACTCATCAAATGGGGAAATGCTAACCTTTTTAACAGATGGTTCTGGCAAACCTGGACATTTACTTGTAGAAAATGGAAACAGGATCCACACCTCACAATATGAGCAAAAACCAACTCAAGGGAATAAAAGCTAAAACCATTAAGATAATAAGAAACAAAATGGGAAGAAATTTGGAAACTCTACTCTATGGCATAAATAGGTCTGTCAGAGTGCACATAACCTGGAGAGGATAATATCAACAAATGATACCTCTTAAAATCAGATCCCTGTGTGCAACAAAATTTTTCTCCAATAGGGAGAAAAGAAAGTCACAGATTGGGAAAAATACTTGCCATTAAAATTTCAGACAATGTTCTCATAATTAAAATTTAGAAAATACTACAGAGCCTCCACAAGAAAAAGACTGATCCCAAAATCAAAGTGGGAAAAAGACATGAAAAGACGCTTTACAAGAGGAGAGCATGGCCACAAAAGACACGAGGAAATGTTCAAAATCACTTGCAATCAGACAAATGCATAACAAAACAACAATGAGATACCATATCAACTCAACAACAGTAGCAAAGTCTAACACAGCAAACTATAAATGTTGGAGAAGATAGGGAGAGATTAGAATTTGAATGCACTGCCAGTGGGACTGTAAAATAGTACAACAGCTATGAAAGGCAGCTTGGCATTTCTTTAAGAAGTTGAGGCTAGAAATCCCATGTGTCCCAGTTATACCACTTCTAGGAATATATCCCTAGGCAAGTAGATTTGAGAAATGAATAGATATTTGCATAGCAGCATTATCCACAATAGCAAGAAAATGGAAACGGTCCAAATGTCCATCAATAAACAAATGGATTGGGAAACTATGGCACACCCACACAATGGAATACTATGCAGATTTAAGGAACAATGACTTAATAAAATACTATATAACATGGGAGAGTCTAGACAGCATTATGCTGAGTGAACTAACTCAATCTCAGAAGGACAAATACAGTGTGAGATCACCCTTATGAAAATTGGAGGATAACAGAGCAACATAAGTATAAATGTTCAAAAGAGGAAGTGTAGGGGTGCTCTGGTGGCCTAGTGGCAAGAAGCTGTACTGCAATCCCAGAGGAACATGGTTCGAATCCACCAGATGCTCTGCAGGAGAAGGAGGCGCAATATCCTCCTGTACCAGTCAGATCTGATTTGATGGTACACGCACACAAAATAACAAAAAATAAAAAAAAGAGGAAGTGTAAGGGGTGTAGAAAAGAGGAAGGGGAAAAGTCACTAGGATAGAAGAGATTGATAGGCAGGAAGTAGTCAAGAATGGGAAAGCTTCAATGGGGGCTTAAAAAGATGGGGTATAATAGGCATTGATTAATGGTAATAAACAGTATGAACATATATAATGCATATGAATAATTGCATAAAACACAGTATATATATGAAACATGATGTACATGAATAATTGTTGCTGTTGTTGTTGTTGTTGTTATGTGCCGTCGAGTAGCTTGCAACTCATAGCGACCCTATGTACCACATCCCTAAACTCTGTTCTGTCCTGTGCCAATCGCACCGTCTCTGATACACCCATCCCGATTATCCCAGTCACTGAATCAATCCACCTCATAGAGGGCCTTCCCCTCCTGCACTGTCCCTCCACCCTACCAAGCATGATGTCCCTCTCTAAGGACCTGTCCCTCCTTACAACATATCCAAAATATGTTAGACGGAGCCTTAGAATCCTTGCCTCCAAGGAACAGCCCGGTTTGACCCTTTCCAGGATGAATGTTTGTTTTCCTAGCAGTCCATGGTACCCTCAATACTCTTCTCCAGCACCACAGCTCAAAGGCATCAATTCTCCTTCTATCCTCCTTAGTCCTTGTCCAACTCTCTGATGCATAACAAGTGATAGCAAAGGCCATGGCCTGTATCAGATGCATCTTAGTCTCCAAAGAGACACCATTGCTCTTCAGTACTTTGGAGAGGTCCCTAAGAGCAGACTTTCCCATGGCAATATGTCTTCTAATTTCCTGGCTACTGGTGCTGAGAGTGTTGACTGTGGAGCCAAGCAAACTGAAGCTGTGAACAATCTCAATCTCTTCACCATCCATCCTGATGCTGCCAATTGGCCCAGTGGTGAGAATCTTTGTCTTCTTGACATTGAGCCTCAATCCATGTTGGAGGCTGCAGTCCTTGACATTCTGCAGAAGCGCTTCAGGTCCTCCTCAGTTTCAGCAAGCAGGGTTGTGTCATCCGCATATTGCAGATTGTTGATAGATCTTCCACCAATCTTGACCCTACATTTCTCCTCATAGAGCCCAGCCTCCCGGATAATCTGTTCTGCATACAGGTTAAAAAGGAATGGTGACAGGACACATCCTTGGAATACGCCCTTCCCAATTTTGAGCCACGCAGTGTTCCCTTGCTTTGTTCTGATGACTGCTTCTTGGTCCAAGTATAGGTTTCTCATTAGCATGATCAAGTGTTCTGGTATTCCCATTCTTCTCAGAGTCAGCCACAGTTTGTTATGATCCACACAGTCAAATTCCTTTTCATAGTCCGTGAAACACAAATATACATTTCTCTGGTATTCCCTGCTTTCAGCTAAGATCCATCTAACATTAGCTACAATATCCCTAGTACCACGACCTCTTCTAAACCCAGCCTGGACTTATGGCAGTTCTCTGCTGATGTGTTGTTCTAGTCATTTTTTTATAATCTTCAGTAGAATCTTGCTTGTATAATGTATTATTTGAATAATTGTATGAAAAATTCTTAAAAAATATATATAGTGCATATAGATCACAGATGATCTACAACCAACTACACAATGGGCATATGCACTCGATAGGAATATTAAGATGCAAGTTTTAAGACTGTCATTCATTTATTAGGACATGTGGTAACCCGAGGGTTACTTTTCCACATCTAGAAGAGAGTTACAACACATCAGAGATGAGTCATGGAATGAAATGAGAAAACGTATATAAAATTGTTTTGCTCACAATTAAGCACTCTACAAATAACAGGCTCTATTATTTGAGGAAAACAGCTCTGGTACATTTCATGTAGCACTGTTAACCAAAAGGTTTGAATCCACCTTGAAACTGTGGTTTGAATTCATTAGTGCCTCCGAGGGAGAAAGATGGGCGTTCTCCTCCCATAAAGATATACAGCCTCAGAAACCCAGTAGAAAGGGTTCCTTTGAATTGGAATTGACTTAACAGCAGTTGTCACCACTTGAGGAAATTCTTCACAATTAGGAAGAAATACAATCATCTTTTCCTTTTAAAAATGGTATTGATTCTTCCTAATATTTCTCAACATTTTAAAATCCCTTTATGGAACATCACCATTTTTCTGGCAAAAAAGGCTAGCAGAACTGCTAAGTGTACATTTCTTAATATAGATGTATAGTAGCTACATAGCATGTTTCAACGAGTTTTAGAATAAGGCTTTCATCACAGAGACAAGAAGATGCACCTTGCTTCTGTGTGAGGCCAACAAACGAATAAGCAATGTGTAAAAAGGCTGGGATGACATCATATGTTGTTAGAAGAGATTTTTCACAAGAATGAGCCTCTGAGATGCTACTTAAGAAGTCTACAACTGATGAGAAATGATTTCATTCTAACTTTGGGAAAATGTTGAAAGAAGTGTAAAGGAGGAGTTTGGGATGAAAGGACTCCATAATTATTGCCACTGAAGTAGCTTGTCTTTCCATGAAACCTAGAATTGATTTTTTCACTATTGGGACCTAATCAAGACCAAAGTTCTGACTTGAAGGCTATGAGCTTTGTT
Source organism: Elephantulus edwardii (assembly GCF_000299155.1). Classification (NCBI taxonomy): domain Eukaryota; kingdom Metazoa; phylum Chordata; class Mammalia; order Macroscelidea; family Macroscelididae; genus Elephantulus; species Elephantulus edwardii. The sequence goes on along the minus strand of NW_006399797.1, from coordinate 19,724,571 downwards.
TGAAGGTGAACATTGCTTCTGATGTTGTTGTTTGCCGTTGAGTCGGAACTAACAGCTTACCCTCCAGCAGGTTTTCAAAAGTGTTAATTTCGCTGGAGAAGATTGCCCATCCTCTTCTCACAGAGCAGCAGGTGGCTTCAAATCATGTGCCTTTGGGATTCCAGTGCAACTTCTTACCAGTAGGCTACCAGATCCCTATTGCAATGTGAAGGATGCATCCTTGGAAAGTAAGCAATTGAGGCAGTGGTCAGGGTTGGATAATAGTATGAGAATGGAAAGAAGTGATCTCAGATATTAAATAGGTGGGCCTCAAAAAATGTGGTGACCAAAGAAGCTGTGTTAATGAAGTGTTCTGGCCTGGGAAATTGTGTGTGTGTGTGTGGGGGGGAGGGCAGAGAAGAGAGATGGAAATTATTCAAGAACAGAGAAGAACACTGCCCAATATTATGTAAAATAAGAAGAAAACAGAGCTGCATGCTCACTTTAATACCATTGCTTTCCAAGTGGTGAAGAGCTAAGGACAAGGCAAAACAAACTTTCGGTTCACTAATACCTACCATCCAGCTTCTTACTTTTCTCTCTCCTGATATTTTTCCAAACGTTTTCCCAAATAAAGGGTTAAGTGTGCATGTGTGTTAAAACATTTTGCCCCAAGGGATTTTTTTTTACAAAAAATAATTTCGTAAAGGAATTTTTTAAAATGGCATTATTGTAGGGATTAGAGACTCTATGAGCTCACTCTTGCTCTTGTTGTTCTAAAAAAATGGCCCTTTATATAGATCTTGTATGTGATACCTTGTTTGTATCACACAAACTTGTATCTTTGTTTCAAAGTGTCTTTGATGAGCCATTAACCGCAAGGAAGAAAGCGTCAGTCAAAAGATAAGCCATTGATCTTGGCTAATTCCATATCTGGGAGGACTGTAACTATGTCAATTATTAACATGAATGGCTCAAAGAAAAGAAAAAGCCCAAAGTGTTAAGAAAGTCACAGCTGCAGGTACAAGAGTTTATAGAGATTCTTTCAATAAACAGTATTGTGCACTGTGGCTTTTCATGACTGAAATAGGAATTTTATATTCTGCTAAATATTTTTCTTTCAAAAATTTTAAGGAAATGGCTAACTTACATATACATGATTCACTTTTGTGATCCATTTTGAACAATTTATGAACAGTAGAAATACCAGAGGTTTAGTTTATTATAAAATTTTAAGAAACTAAAGCATAATCAATTATTTCATTATCCTTGCCCCAACACAAAAATCTTATCACTCCAAGCATAGATACAAAACAAAAGGTAATTAAATTCTTTGTTAAGTCAAATTTTACTGCTTTGAAATTTTACTACACTAGAATCTGTGAATTATAGAAATGGAATTTGTCACAAGATCACTATAATAGTACTTGTCAGGGTAGACTTTTATTTATATTGACTCATGTAGACCAAATTCATATTGTTCTAGGAATTCATCATCATAATATCAGAATCTGTTTTCTCTATTTTGAAAATATCTGTAAAATGACCACAATGTTTTAATGACATTTCCCATATCTTAGAAAGTTATATATACACTTTCATGTAAACACAGTGATTATTACTTGGATGGGAACTTTCTGCTTTTGTTCTTCCACTCTCTAGCTCAGGTATTTGAAAATTTATGATGAAAAGAAAAAAAAAGTTATTTTCTGAGAAAAGGTAAACAAAATTTCTACTTCTTTAATTTGAGGAGAGAGAAAGTCTGTAGGTTCTTTGAAATGCATTAATTTAGAGAATCCTCAGGTGACTTGACAGGCAAGTTGCTGCCTGCAAAGTTTTTTAAAGTGCCTTTAAAGAGTGGATTAGTGGTAAGGGTTATGCTGCCAGCCCAAAGAAGGAGAGTTCAAATCCACCAGATGCCCCTTGGGAGAAAGATGGGCAACCAACTCCTGTGTCATTTACTGCCTCTGAAAACCCACTGGAATGTCAGCTATAAATTTGTTCTGACTTGACTGTACATAGTAACTGTGAGTGCAAGACTTGAACTAGTAAGAGATTTCCAAGTCAGCTTATTTGCATAAAGTAGCTCAATTCCTCAGAGGCCAACTTCTGTGAATTTTGTAACAGGGAGATAATCTACAGAAAAGAAACATGAAGGCTTTCTTTCTTTTTTTCCCCCCTATAGGAAACAAAGACTTTGCCCAGTCCTCTTTTTTGGCCAGAGGTATTATTAGTGTCCTGGACACCCTGGAGGTTTGAAATTTAGGAGTAATTTTTGAATCTTCCCTTGTCTTCCAGCCAATCATTCACCAAGTTCACTACATTTTATCTACATCTCTGAGACTCCATTTCCACTGTCTGGTTAAGTCTCTTATCTCTTCACACCTGCATTGCTGCAACAGCCTCTTAGCTGGTCCTTGTGCCTTTGATCTCTTATCTCTTCAATTAATCCTGTTGGTTGCTGCCAGATTAATCTTTCTAAAACTGTGCTTTGTGTCATTCTGTTGTTACAACCTACAGTCCTTCCCCATTACCATTCCTTTCAAACTTAGACTTACCATTCTGAGATTTAAAGCCCTTCATCTACTTTATCTCTAGCCAAACTTTTATTTCTCTGTGCCATTCAAGTCCCTTTTAGGATTCTTTCCCACAGTATTTCTCACCTTGTGCTCATGAGCACCTTCTCTACCCCCAGTCAATCTATCCGAGTGCATCAGCCCTCTAAAACAGATACCATGGTTCTTCTCTGAGTCCTGCTCCAAGAGCAGGCTAGTCTCAGCTAAGATAGTGGGAAAGCTAATTTTGGTGATGAATCAAATTGAAAACCATGTTGGAAACACTAGGATACAATATTTAGCCCAGGAAAGGCAGATGTATGCCAAAGCTGGGGTACAGAGACAGGAGCTGATTTGCAGTCAGGGAAATGAGTCACTACAGAGGAGAACAACTTGTTATGAACTGTTGTCTAAGCATCATTTAGAGTTTCAGAATTTCATTCAGGTCAACAAGAATTTCTTAAGTTTTTTCTAGGTTCTAAGGAGTGCTGGTGGCACAGTGCATAATCTAAACAAAAGGGTAGTAGTTCAAATCTCCTAGCTGTGGCACATGAGAAAATTTATTCATCTTAGAAACCTGATCAATGGTCAATGTGAATTGGACTCAACATGATGACAGTGGGTTTTGTTGGGTTCTATGCACAGCTTACTGAGACGAAACAGTAAACAAGAGAACATAGTCAAACTCCTATGGGACATGTTTTCTAATTGTTAATCAGATATCAAATAAGTAGTAAAATGAACTGTGGTGTGCAGAAAAATACATGGTAGAGAACCTAATTTAGATTTGATTTTTCTTTGGGATTCAGATCTGGATTCCAAGTTATATGACATCTCTACTCAGTTGTTCCAAATATTCCAGAAACAGTAATAATAAGACTTGTCATGAATTTATTTGTGCCTTCCAAAATGTGACCACTTGGCTAGGGCATAATTTATGTTCTTCACCTGATGAGAGAAGAAAGGAGAGAGAAGCAAACAGAAAGGAAAGGATTTAACACAGATAGGATTATGCCTTCTGCTTAAAACCCTCCATTGGATTCTCACTGTGGCTCTTACAAAAAAGACTAAAATCCTTGCATTGTCCCAAATAATGCTCATGTCATTATTTTACTTCCGATCTCATAAAATCAGTGTTATTTTTGAGGTTTTTATTTGCTGTGACTGTCATTTTTATGGTTTATCATAGAATTGACAAAAACTTGATTAAGACTCTATCCCCCTATGACTCACTCAACTTTTAGCCAATCAAGAGACACATTTATAAGGTGATACACCAGGAGGTACCCATTCCTTGTTATGCTATGGCATGTTATGTTATGTACTGCGTGTTATGCGTGGATGTTTTTGTTAGGAGTCAGAATCAACTCATAGCTGACCCTCTAGTGGGTTTTCAGAGACTGAATTGCATGGGAAAGAGAATGCCAATTTTTCTTTCATGGAGAAGCTGTTGAATTCGGACTGCCTGACTTTGGGTTGTCAGTGCAACTCTTTATCACTAGGTCACCAGAGTTCCTCACTCATTCTTTAAAACTACCAATCATACACGACCAAAAGGGCAGCGTTTGCCGGGTAGAAAACACAGAACTCAGAAGGGATCGAAGGAAGAAGGAGAAGAAGCATCGCAGAGAGGAAGTGAGAATTGTTCTGTTACAATGTGGGGACTGTAATCAATGTCACAAAACAAAACAAATATATGACTGGTTGCACGGAAAAGCAATTATTTAAAAAAAAAAGAAAGTGAACTGGGGGAGGGGGAGGGAGAAAAATGTGCAACAACAAAAGAATGAAAATCAAACTTTTCCTGTAAACTTCATTAAAATCACAATGAAAATAAAAATATTTAAAAAAATTTATTCTGTAAGCATTCATTCAAAGCATGCGTGCGTGCGTGCACACACACCTCACATAAAGTATTTACTTTTTTTTATAAACAACACATACAATGCCAAAGATCATGCTCCAATCTTAGCCTATTTTTATTTTATGCTTGTTTACTTACAGGTTTGTACACATTGTTTTCCACACTGATCTTTCCCATTTCTTCTACCCACCTCTCCCTTTACTCATCAAATTGTGTGACCTAATGAATATGCCATCACCCCGCCCATCCTCATCCCTCTCTTTCTACCTTCCCCCTGCCCCCCCATACACACTTTGCTAGTTATCTTTCTATTTCTAAAATAAAGGTCATATACATTTCTACAATAATGGTCTTATACAGTATTTGTCTTTATGGGACTGGTTAGTTGACTTAGCATAATGCTCTCCAGTCCCTCCCTTAGCCTATCCACCCCCCCCCCCCAATAAACACTAGGTATAAAGGCCCTTGCCTCTAGAAACAGTTTCCCTGTAATATGCACAACAATAGCAACAGCAACAATACTTAAACTGAAGGGAGCCAAACCCCTGCTCCTCATAAGAATTCAATGAGTGCTGATTTGCACATGATTCTGTGAAATTAACTCTCAATACTGCAATGGACTAAGCCAATGTACTCCCCTGGAACTTCTAAGCCCATCTCCATTTCAAAACAAAGCCCATAGGCCTGCATCTTAGTGAAAAATGAAAAGAAACATCAAAATTCAGCTGTATGTTTTTATTCCAAAGTCTTGTTCTTTCTTTCCAGAGACTGGGTGGAAAATGTGACCAATACTAAAAGCATTGCCTTTCAAAAAAAACCCATTTAATCCTTTAACCTTATCCTCTCAGTTACCTCATGTTCTCGTTGTCTGCCTACGCCTCTTTGTTTTGTATGACTCCCTTCCCAATCTGTATTCTGGGTCTGAAACTCAATAAGTTTTGGACATTAGTGGTTCTAAGCTCTTTTACTTTCTGTCCCACACTGTGAGATCTATTGCTTCCTCCTTATCTATGTCTCATGGTCACTTTCTTTTTTAACCACTACCCACAAAGTCCTACTGGAGCTATTAGCATCCCTCAGAGCTCCGAGGTGGGATTTGTCATTCTGAAGCTGATTTCACAGTGAGATGCATTGGCTGCCTAGGCTCAAGGCAGGAATAACATCAAAAGGCAAATTGCATTATGAAAGTCTGCTGCCAGAGACCTCTCCAAAGTGCTGGAGAGCAACATGTCACTCTAGAGACTAAGGTGTGCCTGAAACAGGTTGTGCTCTTTGCAATCACTTGCTATGTATCCCCCCAAGCTGGTCAATGACCAAAGATGTCAGAAGAAGAATTGTTATCTTTGAGTTGTGGTGCAGGAGAAGAGTATTGAACATACCATGGACTACCAAAGGAACTAATAAGTCTGTCCTGGAGAGGTTGAAACCAGACTACCCCTTGGAGGCAAGGATTTTGAGACTCTATCTCATATACTTTGGGAATGTAGCCAGGAGAGACCAGTCTTTGGAGAAGGATAGCATGCTTGGGAGGGTCGAGGTACAGTACAGGAGGGGAAGACCCTGGATGAGATGGATTGACACAATTACTTCTCAGGATAGAGCAGGCTCTAAAGCTATTGTGCATAGGGTCACTATGAGGGATAGTCGACTAGATAGTCCATAACAACAACAAACACTGACAACTTGGTTTTAATTTACAGTTTTGTACTTTGGTGTAGTTAATACCCAGGGAGGTGGGCTGCTAAGGAAAAAGACAGTTCTCTCTGGTGGTTCAAATTCACCATTTGACTCTGTGGGAGTAAGGAGAATAATTTCCTTCCTTGTGATTTACAGCCTCGGAAACCCATTTTTTTGGGGGGGGGACACACGGGGTCAGCTATCAATTGGTCTGAATTCTATGGCAAGTTGAGTTGATGCTAAAGAGAACTATTAGTTTATTGGGGAATTAAAGTAAAAAAAAGAGACACCCCCCCCCCCAACCAAACAAAGAAAACTCAAAACCCCAGATGCGGTCGAGTTGATTTTGGCTTGTGGTGATTCTTGGTGCTGCAGAGTAGAGCTGTGCCTCATGGGGCTTTCAAGGCTGTGACTTTTGGAAACAGACCACCAGGCCTAGCTTAGAACCTCCTCTAGGTATATTTGTTTTGCCAATCTTTTGATTAATAAAACATTTAATGTTTGTGTCACCCACAGAATGCCTAAACTGAGGAATAGAGAAAACAATAAACACATGTCTAATTATCCATTTATTCCCTGCTTACTAACCAATTAGCTTGTGATTATGCGTATTTCATAATTAACTTTGTCATGAGTTGGAGTTGACCATTAATCCCAGGTCAAGAAAGAACAAGTACAGACTTGGAATGAAAACAACTGTGTATTAAAAAATAAATACCTTGGTTAACAAATATGGACAAATATGAATATGTAATTTGCTTTGTTCATCTGAACTTCACTAATGACAGCGAGGTACTTGGACTTAATTCGTGCCTATCAAGAAGTGATCCCCCACCCCCACCATTCTAAGTCCACTGGTGTCTAGTCTTCCATTTCATTGTAACCTTATGGGACACCTGAGGCTGTAAATCCTTACAGGAGCAGACTGCCTTATCTTTCTCCTGTGGAGCGGCTGGTGGATTTAAATCTCCAAGACCCCCCCCCCCCCTTTTCAAGCATGTGTTTAACCCACTGCACCATCAGGGCAGAAGCATCAGTTTTTCATAGATCAATTTTTAAACCATTATACAAAGGTGTAAGGGTATGGGAGTGGTTAAGTCTTGAATTCCCATCAAATCACTGCAATCTGATCCTAGTCTTCAAATGACCATAATACCAAAAGATTCTTGCTGAAATACAACTCACTGTGAATTCTGATTACATTTCCTATTCCTTTCCAAAAAAACAGAGAGGAAATTAAGTTATATTTAATTATGTTACAAAAAACCCACTTTGTGTCCAGGCAGTCATTACCCTATCAGAAGCCAAATGCGGGTAGTGTACAGGGTCAAGCTGTGGTCTGATGGGCTCTGGCATGTGGGCTTTGGCCTCTTATTCTTTAGTAAGACAATTTGTAAGCATCAGGAGAGAGTTAAAAGAACACAAGTGTACCTATGTGTTTTCATTATGGACAAAACAAGATACCTTTTGTTTATGTGAAGTAAGTGGAAAATTATGTTCCTTGAAACATTAAGAACAATTTGTTTCTTCCTTATAGCAATGTTACCAATTTCAATATATCAACTTTCTTAAACTTTACACAATGAAGCCAAGTCTTTGTGGGTGGAGCAATGTGTACCAGAGTTATCCACTTAAGTAGTTGGAAACCTTTTTTTTTTGGTTTGTAGACCATTCTGTTAGTGTGACAGGGCATTAACGTTAATTTATCAAATGTAATGTGTGTTCTTTCTCTTTGTTATGCTCCATGGGAGAAGGATGGGCAATCTCCCCTCCTGGGATTTTCTACCTCTGAAAACTTGAACAGTTAGCTATGAACAGATTCTGACTGAAGGGCACACACAACAACCAACAGCAATGTGTATTTAAATTGCATGAGGATTTTCTTAAAATGGAGAATTTCAAGTGAAGTCCCAAATTGTGCTTGTCTCAAGTGATACTGTGGTTGCTGGGCCAGGAACCAAAGAGGTGGTATCTGAACTATATCTGCTTCAGACTAGTAGGTATGAGATATTCTTGAACACAAATACTCCAATATTTAACTTTTACCTCAAATTGAAAGCATATTAGTTATTAGAATGAAAAATGTGGACTTTGCTGTTCTAGAGGATACAAAGAGAGTTCAGGACATCAATCTGTAGATATCATTTTTCCTCCCTATTCACCTAAAAAAAAACCTATGTAATTAAACCAGGCACAAACATTGATGCTTTGTTCCCATCTCAGAAATTCTGATTTTATGTGGGCTGAGAGGGGTAATCTTGACTTCAGAACTGTTTAGAAGATTGTCAGGGAGCTCTGGTAGCATAGTCATAGGCAACTGAGCTGCTAATCCAAAGGCTGTGCCCTTTTGGTGGTTCGAATCTACTAGCAGGTCCACAGAAAAATATGGACGATCTGCTTTTGTGTGATATACAGCCTAAGAAATGGAATGGAGTGTCTCACTGGGAATTTATAAGGCCTGATAAGTATAGGGAATCTCTCTCTCTCTCTCTCTCACACACACACCCTCTATACAGTGTGTAGGATATCTTAGAGAGTGAATATGTAATATAATGAGTATGTTCCACTATTAAGTTAATGAAATTTGTATGCAAGTCAAACAGTTAAGCACGGTTCTGATTTAATATTAGGCTGTAAAATACTGATCTAATATTGTTGTATAACAAAGATTCAGAATTGATCCACAGCTGACCCTCGGGCAGGTTTTCAGAGGCAGTTAATTGCACGAGCGGAGAATGCCCATCTTTCTCCAGGGGAGCTGCTGGTGGTCCCAAACTGTGTGCCTCCAGGATTGCAGCACAGCAAGTTTTTATGCATTAAAAAAGATGAAAGAAACCTTTTAAGATACACGAAAACATGTTTAACACAGTAACAATAATGATGTTTTGATATACTTCCAAATAAAGATCGCTCTTACTCATTGCTGTCGAGTCAGAATCTGTTCACAGCTGAACCTCCAGCAAGTGTTTGGAGGCTGTAAACTGCATGGGAGAAGATTGCTCATCCTTCTCCCATGGAGCCCCTGGTGGATTTGAACTGCCAGAGAAGCATGGCCTTTCAGTTAGCACACAAATACCTGTGGATGGACTCTGTCACCAGAGCTCCCTATTTGCAAATTAGTGCTTGTTATTACCTCAAACTTTCAGTTTTATGGTGTTGATTCATAACTAAGAGCCTTATGTAAATTATAAGTGAGAAATCTATAAGCAGGGAACTGTCTGCACAAGGAAAATAATTAAGTGATGAAAGAGTGTGTGAACTCAAGAGTGGGTCGTGGAGGGAGAACAATCATGTCAAAGGCTAAAGGCCAAGTGAAGAGCTAAGTGTTTACTCTAGTCCAAGAAGACTTTGGTTTCTTAGCAGAAGACTCCAAGGTGTTGTCAGTATGGATAAGACAGCCTCTCCCTCCTCATTAATACTGCAGATCGGAGGTAGCATGCAGGCTAGAGTAAGCCATAGAAAATGAATGGGGAATGAAAAAGATATGCATGAGTGCTATGACCATTTGATTTATGTTCTTGTTGTTGTTGTTGTTAGTGCCAGTAAGTTGCTTGCGACTCACAGCGACCCTATATACAACAGCCCTGAACCCTGCTCTATCCTGTGCTAATCTTATTGTCTCTGGCACACCTACTCTCATTACCCCAGTCACTGAATCAATCCATCTCATTGAGGGTCTTCCTCTCCTGCGCTGTCCCTCCACCCTCCCAAACATGATGTCCCTCTCCAAGTACTGGTCCCTCCTTGCAATATGCCCAAAGCATGTCTGGTTTCACCCTCTCTAGGTTGAACCTGCTTGTTCTCCTAGCAGTCCATCATATACTCAAAACTCCTCTCCAGCACCACAGCTCAAAGATTTATAACTTTTTTTAAGAACTGCTTAAAAGAGAACAGGAAAAATGCCATTAAAGTAATTCTGATATATGCATAAACTTTAAAGGGGGTCACTGTAGCCTATTGCTCCAACATGGCCTGGTTATATATCTCAGAGTAGAGGGCTTTTTTCAGTTAGTACAAAGAAAGGCAGTGTCTGAGTGGTGACTACTAAGCCTATGTTTATAATACCTTATAAGCCTGAATTCATGTATCACAGTAGCAGAAAAAAAATATAATAAAAATGGCATAGTAGCCCACATTGTCAAGATTTCACACCTGGCCCAGTCTGGACAAAGGGGCCCCTGACAAACATGACTTACCCTGCCGACACAATACACTGTGCACTGGGGCTGGCTCTATCTAGATACCTCTGCTTAGATATGATAAGTGTCATACTAGAAAGTTAACTCTTGGCCTTGCCACAGGGAACACATATTTTAAAGGTCTCAAAATGCAATTGCTTTTGTGAACCAGAAACCAAAGGCAAGAGACACCTGCTGAACAGTGAATGTCCAGACCATAAGAAACTAAATCTGAACACCTTTATCAGAGAGGCACCGCCCAGTGGGAATGAACAAAAGATTCATGGTTTTCCTTTTCTCAAAGAGTTTGCGGCTGTGTGTGTTCTGTTTGTGATCTTCTTTCAGCTGATAATGGCTTTTGGTTACAAACTTTTTATCATTCTATCTTCTGCCTGCCTCCCAGCTGTTTAAAGTTCCTATTGGCCACTGCCATCATCTCGATTTCAAATCTCTGTGCCCTTGCACAAACAACCCAACTGGAGGTTGTTTGGCTTCTCCGGATGCTGCTGCTTTCCTTCAGGAAAGAACTTGTGCAACAAAGGAGAAGCAATGTTGCCATGCCATTAAGAAGCTCCTGTAAATGTAACATACCCATCCATGCCACAAAGGGCCCTTGTGGCCTGTTTTTATCTATGGACTGGTGAAAGCCTAGGAAGTCACTTTGTTTGACTAGAGTAAAAAGCTTAAGATGATCTCAAGCATAGATTTTCTTTCATTAACAAGACAGCCCCCCCCCCCCCGCTAAAAAAAAGATCAAAGGAAGAAAGCATAATCTCCAAATCTCATGTTCCTCCTTCTCTTGTGTCACCTCAGGAAAAGGCATTCATCATTACTAACCAGTGATTCTTTACAATGATTTCCAGCTCGAGTTTGCAATATTCATTGGTGATTTAATTTTTTTTTAAATGAACTTTGCTGTCTCTTATTCAATAAAAACAAGTGTTTTGTTTGATAGCTGAGGATCTCTGATTTAAGGAAACTCAGGGCTCATATTACACATACTGGGAAATCATGCAACCTATTGTAAGCCTTTACAATACATTCCAATTAGGTGTACATTTACTGACCATAAATGCACATAGTTTGTAAGGTCAACACTGGAAACATGTGCTTACAACTCAAGCTTTAAAACATCTAGCTGGTAAGCAGGTACATTTTGTGAAGAAGAGCTAATTTTCAGTTATTGACATTTAAAAGTCAATGACGGGGTGGGGGGGGCAGGAGGGGAAGTCCCTGTCACAATGGAATAATTGTGGATTCAGAGCAGGGGACACTTGCAGCACATCTGGATATGGATATGTGTGTGTCTACTTGTGTGTACTGGCATGCTTGTCTGTGTGTCAGGGAATGTCTGTACTGTGGTATATGAGTTTGAATGTGGTAGTATGTTTGCATTTAATGTATATGGTGTTACATGTGTTTGTGGTAGCATGTTTGACTGTGCTTAATGTGTCTGTGTGTGGTGCGCATGCCCACGTATAGTATGTGTGTCTGATATATGGTTTGTGAACCTGTGATGATGTGTGTAGTTTTGCATGTACATGTCTTTCTGTAGTGATTGAAAAGCTCTTGGTTTCTAGACCAGGGTAATTACACTTCAAGATATACCAGTAGATTTTGGGTAACTGACTTAAAGGTTTATGATATATGATATACTGCTGGGAGCGTGGCTCACCTAAAAGGTAAGAAGCTATGCAGCCAACCCAAAGGCAATTGGTTTGAATCCATCTGCTGCTCCATGGGGGATATATGGCAAATCTCTTCCCATGTGATTTCTAGCCTCTGAAACCCTCTAGAGGGTCAATTCTGACTCAATAGCAATGAGTTATTGTGATCTACCTACCTACCTACCTTCTCTCTCTGATGGCATAATGGGAGCTCTTATGCTGCAAACCCAAAGGCATACAGCTCAAATCTACCAGATGCTCTGGGGAAGAAAGGCAATCTCCTCCAGTGCAATTGATAGGCTCTTAAAACCTGGTGGAGGGTCAGCTAGGAGTCACTTCTGACTTGGTGGCACCCAATGATGGCACAGTCTGTAGGGTGTTGAACTGCTAACCCAAAGGTTTGAATCCACCAGCAGCTCCTCAGAAGAAAGACGGGCAATCTCCTCCCATGCAACTTAAAGCCCTGGAAATCTTCTGAAGGGTCAGCTATGAATTGGTTCTGACTGTACAGCAATGAATTTGACACATGGCTTCAAAACGAAAATCTTTATTTGACTTAGTAAAATTGACGACAAGGATGCCCACACAATCTCAAAACAGAAGAACTGGGAGATGCTAAGATAACAAAATTATGACCTTGATTTTTTTTATCCTTTTCATGCATTATTCTCAATATAAATTCAGGAAATTTTGGGGAAGTGATTATGGGAAAGTATTGTGAGGGCTGTGGTGTGTGTGTCTGCTTGTGTCTGACCAGATTTTGGGAGTAGATGTTTTGTCCTGAGAAACCAACATAAATAAGAGATATTGACTATAGTTGCTCTAATTATATCTTTACCTTGAAACCCCAAACTCATGGTTTGATGAGAATGAAAAGAATTGTCGCTTCAATGGAAACACTTATTCAACATTTATTCAAATATGACTTTCAGCTGAGGAAAGTGGTCCTCTGGGCATTTAAGGGCTCCTTGCCAAAGTGATCCTACAAATATTTTGTGATTTTAACTGTACTTACAGAGACTGAAGGCTTCGCAAATTCTGGAGTGCTTCCGTGGGTACTTGTCTTAGCTGATTATTCTGTAGCATACTGCACGTTAAAACAAACAGACAGGGAAAATATTAAAGAAAATGAAAAATGATAAACAGTAATGAATCATAGCAGCACTGGGTACTACTCTGGGTGTCCATTAGGTAAACAACATGGAACCTACTGGGTTTCCTCAAGTTGCCTGGTGAGCAACAGATAATTAAAAAGTCAAATAAGATGCAAATTTCAAGGCAAGTGAAAAGTATGATAAAGAGGAAAAAATACTGTAATGGAAGAGGGACTAACAAAGAGTAATTTTATGTATATGAAGTTATAAGAAAACCAATATAAAATAAGAATTAAATTTTTAAATTTATATATACATGTATAAATATAAATAGATATAGAAATAGAAATAAATACACACATGTGTATATACACACATATAAAGATATTCAGAGAAGGCTTGTCTGAGGAGGTCATATTTGAATAGAGTTCAGAATGGAATCAGAGAGCAAGCCATGTGACTAGCTAGGCAATGTACAGAGGAGAGGGAAGAGCAAATGCAAAGGCCGTGAGGTCAAAACTTAGTTATCTTGTTAGAGGAGAATAAGAGTATAATATAAGGGGAGCTCTGGTGGCCTAGTGGTAAGGAGCTGCAACTACAATCCCAGAGGCGCACAGTTCAAATCCACCAGATGCTCTGCCGGGGAAGGAGGGACAATCTCCTCCTGTACCAGTCAGATCTGATTTGACGGTACACTCACACAAAAATAATAA
>NW_006399797.1:19700338-19710744 GCF_000299155.1 Elephantulus edwardii | reverse complement strand
TTGAGATTTTAATAAGTGAGTTCAAGAGGTTGGGAGAAAGAATCCAGTCATTTCATGGATGACTTTTGTCAGCCTTGGTAATGACTTTAGGTCTTAAATGTCAAGGTAAATCCTAGATAGAGTGTTCAAATAGGGAGTAGAATTATAGCCATAATTTTGAAAGTATTCCTCCAGTGGCTATGTGGATTAGATAGAATGGAAATAAGTATGAGACTCTTAAAGACAGTCTACTTCCTTATGCATGCTGTATTTTGAGAAATGTCAAATCATTTTGCAAGCTGTTTGTATTTTTTTTTTCTAGGTTGAAACAGGATTCTTCCCCAAATAAGCATTGCAGAATGGAAACACCTGGCCATAGTAAATTAAAATATATCACTGCTAGTGAAGAAATGGCACCAAAGAATATTTCCCTTCAGATTCCTTATACTTTGCTACTTCATTCACAAATGTTTCTAACACAGTAATTTTGCAGCACAATTTCTCCCCAAGTACTTCATGATTCATGTAAGCCTGAGGGAAAAAAATATTTCAGGAAAACAGACTTTTTAGGAAATATTAGTGCTTAGGAGATTACAAATTTATATTTGGATTTCAGAAACAATTTGCCTGGTTCTCTCCACTCCACAAACCAGGTTTCACAAGGGGACTGGCTAGGATTTGGCCCCAGGTTCATCTAACTCCACAGGTTACTGTAGTTTCCACTGTATGTACCATGCAGAGTTCTCTTGAGGAACAGTTGCTGAATGTGCAAACTCACAAGTTACATGGTGTACAAGATGGCACTTCAAACAGACCACCTCATTTGAGACTCCTTGTGTTGCTTTAGGGAAATCATCTAGTCTCTCCACACTTCATTGATCTGCTTTTGTATGAATATGATAGGACTTTTTGTGATGAATCAGTGAGGGAAGGCATACAGAATTATACTTGCTAGAAGAAAGTTCTCAATAAAAGTTGGCCATTATTACATGAATTAATACACCTCATTCTCAAAGCTAGTACTCTCATGGGATTTTATTTAAGGAGTTGGAGAAAAAGACAATCTATGTCAATGTTTTTTAAAACTATAGAATTTTGCCAGACTGGTTCTGGTATTCTTGCCAAGTGTCTGGATCAATAGGTCTAGAGAAGTGGTCAGAGAATTTAGGTTTCTAATAACTCCTAGGTGATGCCAGGGCTCCTGAATCCAGCACTACATGCCAAAGGGATTCTGCGCTGGACTTGATCATAAGGCGGAGAGTTGAGCTGGTGAATCTGAGCTCTCTGACCTGAAGAGGGATTTTGTTGCTTGTTTGTTTTTAAATCTATATACTTCGGTTAGGGAGACCTGGTGGCCTAGTTGTTGTAAGGAACTACACTATCAATCCAAGGACACATGGTTTGAACCCACCAGCTGCTCTGTGGAAGAAAGAAACAACACCCTCCCTTGAATTTACAACCTCTAAAAATCATCTGAAGATCCAGGTATGAGTCAGCTATGGCATCAAAGGCTCACAGCAACAAGAGTAATAACAGATATTATGGAAATAACATCACTGACTGAAAAGATGTTTGAAGAGATTGTAAGAACGGCACAGGATAGGATACAGTTTCAATCTGTTGTTCATAGGATCGCTATGGTGAAGTCTCTCCTATGGCACTTAACAACAACAACAACAACACTGATTGAAAAGGTATTTGAGGATTAAAATAATGGTATCTGAAATACTTTAATATAGAAGCTATGAGGTTGTAAACAAGAGCCATTATCATGACATAAAGTATTTCAGAGAGAATATAATTTATGTATTTCTTTTGATCTTAGAATTCATCTTGAGAAAGAATATGTCTGAAATGAATAATTTCTGGTCTCTCATTTCTTTGTTTAACTTAAAAAAATTTTACCTGAATTTTAGCACACTGTTAGATGCGATTTTGGCTGAAAGCAGAGAGTACCTGAGGAATGTCTGTGTTTTTTTTTCTATGCAAAGGCATTTGACTGTGTGGATCACAGCAAACTATGGCTAACTCTGAGAAGAATGGGGATCCATCAACACTTGACTGTGCTTATGTGAAATCTATATTTGGGCCAGGAGGCAGTCATCAGAACAGAGCAGGGAAACACTGCATGGTTCAAGACTGGGAATGGTGTACACCAGGGATGTGTCCTATATCTCCATATCTTTTCAATCTATATGCAGAACAGATCATCTGGGAGGCGGGGCTCTATAAGGAGGAATGTGGCATCAGAATTGGAGGAAGATGCATCAACAACCTATGTTATGCAGTTGACACAACCCTACTTGCTGAAACTGAGGATGCCCTGAAGTGCTTGCTGAAGAAGGTCAAGGTCTATAGCCTTCAAAATGAATTGAAGCTCAATATCAATAAAAAAAGATTCTTATCACTGGGCTGATTGGCAGCATCATGGTGAAAATTTTGAGATTATTAACAGCTTTAGATTGCTTGGCTCCACAATCAACATTCTTGGTACCAGTAGCCAGGAAATCAAAAGATGAACTACATTGGGAAAGTCTGCTTTCAGGGACCTCTCCAGAATACTGAAGAACAACAATGTCAGTCTGTAGACTAAGGTGAGTCTGATCCAGGCCATGGTTTTTGCAATTACTTGCTATGCATCAGAAAGCTGGACAATGACTAGGACGATAGAAAGAGAATTGATGCCTTTGAGCTGTGGTGCTGGAGAACAGTACTGACTATGCCATGGACTATTTGGAGAACAAACAGGTTTGTCCTGGGGAGGGTGAAACCAGGCTGCTCCTTGGTGGCAAGATTCTAAGGCTTCATCTAACATACTTGAGCATGTGGCAAGGAGTGACCAGTCTTTGGAGAGGGACAGTATGTTTGGAAGTGTAGAGGGACAGTGCAAGAAAGGAAGATCCTCGATGAGATGGATTGATTAAGTGACTGGGGTAATGAAGGTAGATGTGTCAGAGAGGATAAGTTAGGCACAGGATAGAACAGGGTTTAGGGCTGTTGTTTGCAGGGTTGTTATGAGTCGTAAGCAACTTGATGGCACATAATGACAACAACAACAACTACATATCAGCTGTTATCAAAGTATTAAATGAAGATTATCATGAAAGACAGATTTTGGAATACTTGATAAAAATGTACACAATAATTCAAGTAAAGCTTCTAAGATGATTTTGACAAACAAATAAGAATTAAATAATGTATTCCCACTTCTATCTTAAAAATGGAAAGATTAAGCCATTGCTGTCTAAGTAAACTCAGAGTAGAGATATTTGGACAATGAAACAAAGTCCACTTCTGCAGAGATGCTGCTATAACCCTCTTATTATTAAAAAATATGTTTTTCCTTTGGGGGCTGTAATGCTGGTGTTTGATTAATACAGTTTTGACATTCATATTTGATAATTGCTCTTATGTAATCAGTTTCATTATGGCAAACTCAAATCTCATTAAAATTTCATATACTAAGAGTCTAAAAATTAATTAATTTCTTATGAACAAAGATAAGTTTTGGTGCATTTCACAGGCACTTTGGGGGAAACTGGGAGATTTTTATGTTGAATTCCATGAATACTACAAGTTTCTATGCTATTTTATTTCATTAAGACATATAAAAAATAAAGCCCTGGAAATTGATCGATATCAATGGACATGTTCTAAATAACAGATGCAGCCTGGATGTGCTCACTAATCTATGCCAGGAAATTTGGAAGACAGCTACCTGGCCAGTTCAGTAGAAGAGTGCCATATTTGTTTCCATTTCCAAGAAAAAATATCCAATAGGATGTGGAAATTATAAAATAACATCATTAATACCACAAGCAAGCAAAATATTACTAACACTCAGAGAACTGCCAGAAGTTCAAGGTGGGATTAGAAGAGGACGTGACACCAAGGATATCACTGCCAATGTTAGATGGATCTTGGCTGAAAGTGGAGACTATCAGAAGAATGTCTATCTGTGTTCTATTGACTATACAAAAAGATTTGACTGTATAGATCCTAACAAACTATGGCTAACATTAAGAAGAATAGGAATTCCAGAACACTTAATTATGCTTATACAAAACCTATAGCTAGTTCAAGAAGCTGATTTTGAACAGAGGAAGGATACACTACTACATGGTTTAAAATCAGGAAAAGTGTATGTCAGGGCTGCACCCTTTCCCCATACCTATTCAACCTATATGCTCAGCAAATCATTAGAGAAGCTGGACTTTATGAAGAAGATCAGAGGATCAGAGGAAGACTGATAAACAACCTGTATTATCCAACAAGATGACACAACTTTTTTACTGAAAGTGATGAGGACTTGAGGTAGAGTCCTTACTACAGAGGATAAAAAACTGCAGCCTTCAAAACAACTATGAGATATCATCTCACCCCAGTAAGAACATCAAAATTTAATGGAACAGCAAACATCAAATGCTGTCAAGGTTGCAGAGAAACTGGAACCCTTATTCACTGTTGGTGGGTGTGTAAAATGATGCAACCACTATGGAAGGCTGTTTGACACTTTCTCAAAGAGTTGCAAATAGGAATACCATTTGACCCAGCAATTATACTCCTGGGAATATACCCTAAAGAGAGCATAACCACCACCCAAGCAGATATACGCACACCCATGTTTATTGCTGCTTTGTTCACAATAGCCAAGAGCTGGAAACAACCCAAGTGCCCATCAACAAATGAATGGATAGAGAAGCTCTGGTATATTCACACAATGGAATACTATGCTGCCTTGTAAAACAGGAACTTATGAAATATTATACAAAATGGGTGACCCTGGAGGACATTATGCTGAATGAAATATCTCAGTCACAAAGGGAAAAATATTGCCTAGTGCCACTGTTGTAAAATGAGTTTGACATCGGGGTTGAGGGGAGACTGAGAAAGAGGGGATAAATAATGTTATTAATTGAATAATACTGTTATAAATAATAAATAATTGAAATAGATGAGGGAGAGAACTGTTTAAAAGGGATATATGATTAGTTATTATTGTCATGATAGAAGTCCAGAGTGAAGGCTGCATAGTGGAGTGGACTTGGGAGGAGGTTTTGTATAACAATGAAAGGATTTTACTTTTCAAAGAAAAGAGTGTACTGGGGGGCGGGGGCAGGGAGAAAAGTACAACAATGAATGAAGGGCAATCCTAAGTCTCTGTAAACTTTCATTAAAATTAATTTAAAAAACCCCAGAAGATAAAAAACAAAACAAAACAAAACAAAAGACAGCAGCCTTAATACAGATTACATCTCAGCATCACGCTGTGCTGCAATCGCAAAGGCACACAGTTCAAATCCACCAGATGCTTTGGGGGAGAAGGATGGACAGTCTCCTTCCATATGATTAACTGCATCTGAAAACCCACGGAAGGGTCAGCTGATTCTGACTCAACATCTACAAAAACAATAGGCCATTAGGCAACATTATAATAAATGGAGAAAAGATTGAAATTGCCAACAATTTAATATTTCTTGGATCCATAATCAACACCCTTGATACCAGCAGTCAGGAGATATGAAAGAGTATAGCATAGAGAAAGTCTGCTGTCAGAGACCTCTCCCAAAGTCTTGAAGAGCAATGATTTCAGTTTTTTTAAAAAAAGGTGCAATTGATTCAAATAATAATCTTCCCAAGCACCTGTTATGCATCTGAGAGCTGGAAAAATATAAGGATGACAGGAAAAGAATTGATGTCTTTTATTTGTGGTATTGGAGAAGGGTGGTGAACATCCCACGGACTGCCAAAAGAACAAACAAATCTGTCTTGGAGAATGTACAAGGTCTCTTTAAAAGCCAGGATGGCTTAGCTTTGGTCACACAAAGTTTGGGGATGTTACCGTTGTTGTTATGTGCTGTGGAGCTGAATATGAGTCATAGTGACCCTAAAAACAATAGACCTAGAACCTGCCCTCTCCTAAGTCACCCTCAACATCTGTGATCCACTTGCTGCATTCACTGTGTCAATCCACCTTGCTGGGTCACCTAACTCTAACTGAGCTTTCATCTTTTCAAGTGTGATGTACCCCTCCTGGTAAGAGTCTCTTCTAGCAACATGTCTAAAGTATCAGAGATGAAGTTTTGCCATCTTTGCTTCAAAGGAACTCTCTGTCTGCACTATTTTTGAAGATGTAGCTGTTTATTCTTTGTGCAGTCCACAGGGATATTTACTAGCCTTCTCCAACACCACAAATCAAACTTATCAATTCTTTTTCTGTCATCCTTATTCATTAGAAGAGGTTATTCCTTGGAGAGGTATATCATGCTTGGAAAAGCAGAGGGTCAGTGAAAGAGTGGAAGATGCTCAACAAGACTGATTGATACAGTGTCTGCAGCAATGGGCTTAATTGTGTTGGAGATGAGAAGGATGGCACACGATTAGACAGGATCCAGATCTTTTGTTCATAGGGTCACTATAAGTCATACTCTATGGCACTTAACAGCAACAACAATAGTACTTTATAACTTTCCACGTAGTTTCAATCTTCTGTCTAATTATAATGTCAAAAACTTTTTAAAGTCACTCATTAAATATGATACATTTAAATGATGTTAAGATGCAGATAGCAGACTTAACAAGTGTCTAATCTCTATAGGTAATATATTATGATACAAAGTATGTATAGTACTACTCTTATATTCTTTGCTAACTATACTTTAAAATTCTTAAACATGATTTTTTAAAATATCTGGAAAATTTGAGGGATGCATAAGAGATATTTAAATAAATGTCCTTTTGTTAGATAATTGCAAACTTTCACAGTTGTTTTTATATCTGATTTTAGAAAATGGTATTTCTTAAAACATCTTTAATCTTTATCACTTTTAGAGTAAGTTTTGAGCTACTTCCTAGCAAATTAATTTTTCAATCACTTCCACCAGTAAAATGCCAAAAATATAATTTAAAAAAATCCACTTAATTTAAGTCTTGATCTCTCCCTAGATAATGAATACTTGTTTAATTACTTTCCAATGACAAAAGAAGAGCTAGTTACCTCCTTTATATCCTTAAAAGTCTTCAATGGGCCAATTAAAAAATTCTGTTTCTGTTTAAAATGTTCCACAGGGAGACAAAACAATTAAAAAGTTTCTAGTACTATGACGTACAACGAAAACAGAACCAGCTCATAACATGAGTATTGCCTTCCCCCTCGCCCAAATACTTTCATATTGAACACATTGGATAAAATTGGAAAGTAACCATAAACTGTGCCTATCTGCTTCTGTAAAGATTTCAGCCTTGGAAACCCTATGTTGCAGTACCATTCTAACAAAGATGCAATAGCCAGACTGACTTAATAGTACCACTACCATGAAAGGAATATGGGTATAGGTAGGCATTTAGAACTCATTGTTTAACATTTACACAGTGGTAAGAAAGAAAATTAAATGCTTTCCCCAGAGGCAAAGGATGGCTTTTTGTAGTCTTAGTTTCTCTTTCTAAAAAAGCACCTATTATTATTTCATACAATCTCTCCATGTTACTTAATGATTTTTTTTAATGTTACCTTTATTCCACAATTAACACTCTTGGTACCAGCAGCCAGGAAATTAAAAGACAAATTGCATTGGGGAAGTCTGCTATCAGAGACCTCTCCAAAGTACTAAAGAGCAACAATGTCAGTCTGGAGACTAAGGTGCACCCGATTTGGGCCACAGTTGTTGTAATTATTTGCTATGCATCAGAAAGCTGGACAATGACTAAGGATGATAGAGAATTGATGCCTTTGAGCTATGGTGCTGGAGAAGAGTATTGAATAGACCATGGACTGCTAGGAGAACAAACAGTTTCATCCTAGAGAGGGTGATACCAGGGTGTTCCTTGGAGGCAAGGATTCTGATGCTTCATTTGACATACTTTGAGCAGGTTGCAAGGAGGGATCCGTCCTTGGAGAGGGACATCAGACTAGTGAGGGTGGAGGGACAGTGCAAGAGAGGAAGGCCCTCTATGAGATGGAGTGATTCAGTGACTAGGGTAATGGGGGTAGGTGTGTCAGACATAATAAGATTGGCACAAAATAGAGCAGGGATAGGGCTGTTGTACATAGGGTCACTATGAGTCACAGGCAACTCAATGGCACATAACAACAGCAGCAACCTTTTTGCTAACAGGTCTAACTAATTAACAGGTACAGAAAACACAGAGAGATGAAAGAATTTGTTTAAAGGGGACTTAAAATGATTCATGATTCTTATTCTCGGTTTAATTATTTTATGCTTTAATATCAAGTACCTATGAAACACTCTCCAGCATCTACATAGCCGTGAAAGGATGAAAGGATTTGGCTGTGTCATTCCTGTGTTTAGTTGTCCCCATCACCTCCATGTAACTTTGATTTGGGTGGCAGGTGGCTGGAGTAGGAGCTAGTCTTTGACTGAATGCCCTACACAGGAAAATGAACTCTTTTGGGGGACACCTAGATTGAGATTTCGTTGGATTGACTGGACCTTTTATAATCAAAGTTAGTAATTTATTTTTTTTATTAAGGCCAATATTCACAGGGGTAATAATCTTAAATGCCAATAATCTTGCAGAATTTGCAGTACCAGGTTTCTGATATAAAACAGTCCTTGTCAAGGACAGCTGTCGCTGCTTTCATTCTTACTCTTAATGGCCTTAATTCCCATTATCTTTTTCCTCTTTGACCATACGCCTTCCTTATCCTCCTTTTACAGAGCAGAACTTAGCTGACCTGTATAAGATTACTGAAGAGACCTCTTGTTTTTCTTTCTCATCATGTCACATAGTGGGTTTTTTTTCTTTCTCCCAAGCACAAGTATGAACATAACTTTCTTTTTTTTTTGAACATGACTTTCTTGTTGCGCACTTTACTTCTGGGGCTGTGGTTTTGAATCCTATAGGATCCAATGCTCTATTGGAGGAACAAAGGTTTTTTAAATGCCTTTTACAGTACACTTAAAATGGGATATAGCCTTTTAAAACACATCATTCTATGGGAAAAAATCAGGAAAATATAATGCCATAGCTATATTGCTGTTGTTACTGTATGCCATCAAGTAGGAACCAATCTATAGCTGACCCTTCAGCAGGTTTTTAGAGGCATTAAATCACTCGAGAGATTGCCCATCTTTCTCCAGTGAAGCAATTGGTGTATTTGAGTGCCATCCCTATGAGCTGGCAGTGCAGTTCCTTACCACGAAACCACCAGGGCTCCCCATCAATATATTGAGCTATAGTGGCCTAGGGTAAGGAGCTGTGTTGCCAACCTGAAGGCACACAGTTTGAATCCACCAGTTGCTCTTTGGGAAAAAGATAGGCAATATCCATCCATGTGATTTGCTGCCTTTGAAAACCCAGTGGAGGGTCAGCTATGGGGTGGTTTTGACTTGAGGGTACACAACAACCCACCTTTTTCTCTATGTAATGATATTATAATGGAGAAATGTTTTAAAATTAAAATTTTAAACTCAAAATATCATTACAAACATAATGGCAAGACTTGACATGAAACATTTTTTAGGAATGACTCGGATGGCTGTTTCTATTTAAAAGTTTATTGTGAGGTGAATAACATGATTTAAAGAAATTCTGTATAGATACATGGATATGAGAGGAGAGATCTACATGGAGACATAATAGGATTTTTGTTGTTGTGTACCATGGAGTCTGAACCAACACATAGCTGACCCTCTAGCACGTTTTCAGAGGCAATACATTGCTCAGGAGAAGATTGTCCATCTTCTCTCCCATGAAGCAGCTTGGTGGATTAGAACCAGATCAACTGTGGGATGGCATCAAAGATATGCATGAAGCGAGCAAAATGTCATTAAAAGAGAACAGAGGTGCTATGCAGTATTTGTCCTTTTGTAACTGAGATAGTTCACTTAGTAAAATGCCCTCTATGGTCATCCATGTTGTGTAATGTTTTAGGAATGCGTTGTTTTTCAGTACTTTGTAGTTTTCCATTGTAAGAATAGATCATAGTTTTTCTATCCATTCATTTGTTGATGGGCACCTGGGTTGCTTCCATCTCTTTTCTATTTTTAATAACACAGCAAGAAACATGGGGGAGTTGGAAGAAGACTAGGATAAGAGTGGATAGACAATGAACACTCTATTGGAACACACGAAGGAAAGAACCGTTTAAAAGCAATATATGATTAGACATTATACACATGACAATAATCCAGAAAAAGAAGTATATTGCAAAGAGGAGTGGGGGAGGGAGAAATGGGTGAGAGGGAGCTAACTGTGTAACAATGAATGAATATTAAAAAAAGAAAATGACAAGCAACAAATGCTGGCGAGGTTGTGGAGAAATTGGAACCCTTATTCACTGTTGGTGGGAATGTAAAATGGTGAAACCACTGTGGAAGGCAGTATGGCGCTTTCTCAAAAAGTTGCAAATAGAGATACCATTTGACCCAGCAATTCCACTACTGGGAATATATCCCAAAGAGACC
>NW_006399797.1:19680248-19698753 GCF_000299155.1 Elephantulus edwardii | reverse complement strand
CTGGACTTCTGGTAGTTCTCTGTTGATGTGCTGTTCCAGTCGTTTTTGGATAATCTTCAGTAAAATCTTGCTTGCATGTGAAATTAGTGAAATTGTTCTGTAGTTTCCACATTCTGTTGGGTCACCTTTCTTTGGGATAGGAACAAATATCGATCTCTTCCAGTCAGTTGGCCAAGTGGTTGTCCTCCAGATTTCTTGGCACAACTTTGTGAGCACATCCAGGGCAGCATCTGTTAACTGAAATAGTGGCCTTTTGGCAAGGAGGTGTACTGCAATCCCAGAGGTGCATGGTTCAAATCCATCAGATCTTTGCTGGAGAAGGAGGGACAATCTTCTCCTGTACCAGTCAGATCTGATTTGACGGTACACACACAAAAAAGAATAAAATTTAAAAAACGGGGGCCTGTTTAGAGAAGGCATCTGTTTCACAGTTAAGCAACAATAAATGAATGAAAATTCAAATTTTCTGTAAAGTTTCATTAAAATCACAATTAAAATAAAATTTTATTAAAATAAAAAAGAAGAAAGACAAAAGCAAAATGAATGTCAAAAAAGGTTCTAAGAATTGTACTATGGTGTCCACAAGCCAAAACAAAGGAAAGAGACGACTAAGTAAAAGAGGTGAACCAAACATTTCAAAGGGCAGCTCTTGGAGACAAGGCAAAGTATTAGAATGTGCCAAGAGCTGGAGTGGGAGGGAAAAAAAAAGAAGAAAGAACTTGCTCAGCATTTCTTAAGCTAAAAAAAACCTGAAAAACAAATTGAATTCTCAAGTTGCAATACTGAAAGATGCTTTGGGGAAAACCCTGAATGATTCAGGAAGCATCAGATTACTTTAAAAAAAAATCTCTATAGGGCTGCCTGAATTTTTGTCTGAAAATTTCAGCAAAAAGATATCCTGAGTGTTAAGTTGTGTCTTACATTATCTAGGAACAAGATAGATGTTATCAGGTTCACGAGAGATATTGGTTGAGAAACTAAATGAAATTTTGGCTGCCCTTCAAAAACATCAAGTTTACTAGAGACCAATGGAGTCAGTTCTTGCTAAAACTTCTGAGGGATGTCCCTGTCCAGGAGGATCCACGGCATAAGCACAGATGTTCTTTGAATCGTGCCTGTGAAAATCAAATCAAATACCAATCTTCAGGTTCCACTATCTTTGATTGTCTGAAATAAGACTATTCATACCTTTCTACTTCCTCTTTTCCAGGAATAAATTATATCTCACCATGGAAAAGGGGGGGGGAGGAAGAAAATAGAGGTTAGTGGGCATAAGAGTGACAGTGGTAATGATGGAATAGGAAAGATTCAATGAGGTCTTGAAAATACAGGGTGATGATAGGAAGAGATAAATAGTAATTAATTATATAGAATACAATGTATATGAGTGACTGTATAAAACAATATATATGAATGAAACACAATGTATATGAATGGTTTAATGCAAACCAATTTAAAAAAAGAAGATGGAGGGAATACACAGAGAATAACAGGAATAACAAGAAAAGAATTGGTTGATACTGAAAAACTTCAGAAAATAGTTTAGTAGCATGTGATGAAGAGCCAATGGTGATGAAGGAAGAAGCTACACTGAAGGCACTGGCAAAAAAATAAAGCCCCAGGAATCTATGAGACACTGATATGTTCCAACTAACAGATGCAACCCTAGATGTGCTCACCAGTCTATGTCAGGAAATTTGAAGGAGAGCTACTTGGCTGTCTGAAGGAAGAGATCTTTATTCCCATTCACAAGAAAGGTGATCCAACAGAATGTGAAAATTTATCAAACAACAGTAATATCACATGAAAGCAAAATATTGCTAAAGTTTACAGAACACTACTTGGACAAAGAACTGCCAGAAGCTCAAGCTACGTTTAGAAAAGGTTGTGGCACCACGAATATCATTGCTGATATCAGATGGCTGAAAGCAGAGAATACCGTAAGAATAGCTATTTGTATTTTATTGACTATGCAAAGGCATTTATGTGGATCCTAACAAACTATGGCTAACATTGAGAAGCATGGGAATCCCAGAACAGTTAATAACACCTCTACAAAATCTATACCTAAATCAAGAAGTTGTTACACAAACAGAGCAAGGGAAAACTACCTAGTTTAAAATCAGGAAAAATGTCAATCATGGTTCTATCTTTTCTGTGTGCCTATTCAATCTGTATGCTAAGCAAATCATTCAAGAAGTTGGACTTTATGAAGAGGAGTGATATCAGAATTGGAGGAAGATTAACCAGCAACCAGCACTATGCAAATGATAGAACCTTGTTGGCTGGAAGCGACGAGGACCAAAGGCATTTGCTGCAGAGGCTTAAGGACTGCAAACTTCAATATATGGATTGCATCTCAACATCAAAACACAAAAATCCTCACCATTGGGTCAAC
Organism: Elephantulus edwardii; assembly: GCF_000299155.1. NCBI lineage: Eukaryota > Metazoa > Chordata > Mammalia > Macroscelidea > Macroscelididae > Elephantulus > Elephantulus edwardii. Next base: position 19,696,355 of record NW_006399797.1, on the reverse strand, counting down.
AGACAGCATCATGATAAACAGAGAAAAGATTGAGATTGTTAATGATATCATCTTCCTTGGATCCACAGTTGACACTCTTGGTGCCAGTCATCAGGAGACCTGGAGAAATATAACACTGGGAATGTCTGCTCTTGGGGATCTTTCCAAAGTCTTCAAGAGCAATGATGGCAGTTTAAAGACTAAGGGGCACCTGACACAGGCCACAGTCTTTCCAATCATCTGACTATACATCTTACTGCTGGACAATGAATAAGGATGACAGAAGAAGAATCAATGCCTTTGAGTTTTGATGTTGGAGAATAATGGGGGAAATTCTATGGACTGCCAAAGAACAAACAGATATGTCTTTGAGAAAGTGTAACTAAGGTGTTTCCTGGAAGCAAGGATTGTGAATCTTTTTTAATTTTATTTTTTTGGTCTCACATATTTGGATATGTTGTCAGGAGAGGGTATTTTTTTTGGAAAGTGATATCACACTTGGTAAGGTGGGGGGTCAGTGAAGGAGGAGACCCTTGTCAACATGGGTTCATACAGTGTCTGTGTCAATGGGCTCAAATGTGAGGGATGATGAGGATGGCACAGGATAGGATAGAATTCAGATATGTTGTTTATACTGTCATTATGAATCATAGCGTCTCAATGGCACTTAACAACAACATAAATGTCACAAGAAAAATCTCCAAAAATTCAAGAAGACAATCATAAAATACTTATAAAGCCACGTTTATTAGTAAGAGTAAATGAGAATCCTGTGCTTCATGCTTCTGTGCTATTTAGTGATGATTATTTTTCAAAAGAAGTTTCAGATCTCCATAATTACAATAAAAAATTCCTTTAAAACCACAACATGTTTTGTGGAAACAAGGAAATTATTTTCCTGCACTAACTGTTTTAAATTAATTTCTTTAGCTAGAAAATATACCATATTTGGAGTATACGGTAAACAGAAACAGAATTTTTGAATAATTTAGAGGAAAGATATTCATTAGTTTTCATAACCAACAACAATCTGTTTTTCACAACAAGATAAAAAAGGTTAAAGCAATAAAGAGAAGACCTTTCAGTATGAAAATGTATTGAAGTCTTTCTAATCGTATGCATAGGAGGCTTTGATAGCATAATCTTTTGGCATTGCAGTGCTGCTCAAAAGGCAACACTTTCTGGTGGTTCAGAGGGAGAAAAACAGGCGATCTCATCACAAAGATTTATAGCCTCCTAAACTCTGCTATGAGAGGATATCAAGAATATAATCCAGAAAGAATGCAAAAGGTAATTACAAAGATGAAGGAAGAAGGACAGACCAAAATGGATGTCAGAAGAGACTGAATATTGAACTAGAAGATCAAGAAGCCAAGCAAAGAGAAGAAATCAAGATGTTAAGGAGTTGAATAGAAGATTTCAAAGAGCAGCATGGGAAGACAAAGCAAAGTATTATAATTAAATGTGCAAAGAACTGGAATTGGAAAATCAAAAGGGATGAACTCATTTCTTAAGCTGAAGGTTGTGTCATATGCACAATGCAGGTTACTATAGAGTTCCTCTAATCCTGATGTCATATTCTTCTTATGGAGTCCAGCTTCTCAAATGATTTGCCCAGACTGAATTGGTATGGAGAAAGGATGTAACCCTGACGTACACCTTTTCTGATTTTACATGGCCATGCAGGGTTCCCTTTTCTGTTACAGCTTCTTGGGCTAGGTTTTCTATGAGCATAATTAAGTGTTCTGGGATTCTTATTCTTTTCAATGTTAGTTATAGCTATAGTTTGTTATGATCCACACAGTCAAATGCCTCTGCAGTCAATGAAATACAAATAGACATTCTTTTGATAGTCTCTGCTTTCAGCCAGGATCCATCTGTTAGCCTCAGTGAGATCTCTGAGGCCATGACTTCTTCTAACCCTAGCTTGAACTTCTGGCAGTTCTCTTTTAATGTACTACTCTAGTCGGTTTTGGATGATCTTCAGGGATATTTTGTTTCTGTGTGATATTCAAGTTATTGTTAGATAATAGGCACATGTTATTGGGTCACCTTTCTTGGGAATGGGAACATACATGGATATCTTCCAGTCAATGGCCAAGGAGCTGTCCTCCAAATTTCCTGGCATATACTGGTGAACATGGTCAGGGCTGTATCTGCTAGTTGGAACATGTTACTTGGTATTCTTGAGACCTTACTATTTTACCAGTGCCTTCAGTGCAGTTTGAACCTCTTCTTTACCACTGGCTCTTGTTCTTACAGTACTTTCAGATATTTTTCAGGGTCAATCAATTATTTTTGGCACAGTTACTCTGTGTGTTCCCTCCAACCTCCTTTGATGCTTCCTGGATCATTCAAGACTTTGCCCACAGCTCTTCTCAGAATTGGAACCTGAAGCTGGAATTTTGTTTTTCAGTTGTTTAACCTTTAGAAATACCAAGCAAATTCTTTCCTTTTTATTCTTCAACTCCAGCTCTTTGCACATTATTTTGCTTTGTCTTCTCAAGCTGCCCTTTGAGATCTTCTGTTCTCATAAATTTTGGCATTGCTTCCCTTTGTTTTGGCTTCTTGATGCTCCAATGCAATTTTCTGAGTCTCTCCTGACATCCCATTTGACCTTCCTCTTCCGTCTTTCTTAGAAAACACTACAAGGCAGTTTGTTCATCTGTCCTGGAGGGTCACTATGACTCAGAATTGAGTTGATAGCATAGATTAATAATGACTTCTTTTGTTCTCTCCATGGATGATATCCTTGAAGTCATCCCATAACTCATCTTATCTTTGATCAGTAGTTTCTACAGTTGTATTCAAAACCAAAACCCAAACTCAATGACAGCAAGCCTCAATGAAACCCCACAATTGAGTTTCTGAGGCTTACAGCTGTTAAAAGTGGGGAGAATGCTCATGTTTGTCCAGTATAGCAGCTGGTGAATTTGACCTACCAGAGATGAACAGACTTTTGGTTAGTAATGCAACTCCCTATAGACTATTCCAACATAGCTCATCTTTCTTGTCAAATAACTTATTTCCCCCTTGTGCATACTGTTGAGTCAGATCCGAAAGGCACAGGAGGAGATCTCCCCTCCTTCTCCAGTGGAGCATCTGGTGGATTTGAACTGCATGCCTTCAGGATTGCAGCACAGCTTCTTGCTAGTAGGCCACCAGAGTTCTCTTCCTGTCAAATACCTTTTGTCAAGAATCAGAATTCTTCTGTTTTCTATCAAGCTACCATTGTATCATAGACTCTTTAAGAGAACATGTCTTTATTGTAAATGTTTATATTCTCAAGAAAAGTTATCATCTTGAGTTTCACATACACCAAGTTTTGCTGAAGCTCAGCCTATACACAAGCAAGCAGAAAAGTCATTGCTCAGATGGGATTGGGGAACACAGCAGATCTAAATACTAAATTTCATTTGTATTTTTTTTCTGGTATAAGAAAAGTACCTTTAAATAAATTGGAAGAAACACATAAAAAGAAATAGATAAATAAATGGGAGGAAAAAGCTGTAAATTTTAATTTTAAATTACATTATCCCAATACTCTGAGATATTTAAGCAAAATGTACCAGAGGAAGCAGGAAAGCAGGTATGGAAAAGAAGTTTTTAAAAAGTCTTCCTGTAGATAGAAACTCAATTTAGATATGAAAGTTAATTTTATTCTTAGAATACACTATATATTCTATTATGAATATATAGTCTAAAGCTCCCTTGCCTTTTCCATTTTTTGCCTCAGTCTGAATCATTTCTTCTGCAAATATTTACCGAATATCTGCTCTGAATTAGGTAGTATTCTAAGATCTGTGCATTGACTAGTGAACAAGACAGGCAATATTCCCAATATCACAGAGTTTTAGTGTATTTGAGGAATAAACATTCACTAGTGAGGCAATGACATTAGAAATACATAATGATGTATCTCAAAAATTTTAAAAAGTATTATGACAGAAAAATTAATATAAAAGAAGTAATTTAAGCATAAGAACTTAAACACTAAAAATCCTCTGTAATTCCATATACTTGAACTTGCTAGTTTATGCATAATTAATATATGTTCATGTTCCATATGAATGATTTATAAATACAATTATGATTGTTGAGGGTACACTTAAATACATGTAATCACATACTCTTTAGCTTTGAATAGCCAATATGTTTTGGTGAATGAATTAAAAGGATTGTCTTCAGTATAATTATTCAAGAAGTATTTAAAATACTTAATGCCTTCAAGTTGTGGTGCTTAAGGAGCCTTGAACATACCATGGACTGTCTAGAAAACAAATAGGTCTGTCTTGGAGAGGGTGAAACCAAGTTTTTCCTTAGAGGCTAGGACTTTGAAGCTCTATCTCACATATTTTGGGCCTTAAGTGGCCAGGAAGGACTGGGCCTTGGAGAAGGACATCAAACTTGGAAGAATGGAGGGACAGAGCAGGAGAGGAAGACCCTGGAGGAGATGGATTGATACAGTGACTGGGGCAATGGGGACTGGTGTGTCAAAATTTGTGAGACTGGCTCAGGACAGGGCAGGCTTCAGAGCTACTGTACATGGGGTTGCTATGAGTCGATGGCACTTAACAACACAACAACAGTGGTAGATAGCTCAGTATAGGAAAAATAGAATTGCATTGTCTTATCTAAAGTGGATATATGTGATAATTCCTGAATGGTTCCAGATATTTTACTTCATTCATGGAGACAGAGATACATCAGTGTTGGTGCCACAATTTAGAGTTTACCTATTAATGATTTAACACTAGACTTTGGCAACGTGGCAACTTAAAAAAAAAGTCTGTCTAATTTTGCAAAGCAAAATGAATCCAAATGGAGAGAAACCAAACTCAATCACAGAAACAGGACTAAAACCTGGCTCTGTTAATAAAATTAACTTTTAACAAAATATGAAATTTAATTAAGCTAATTTTTTATAACCCACATATCCTGCAGGCTACTGAAATGCAGTTTACATAAGAAATACATCAAAAGTCTTTTCAGTTATTGCTTTTACCTTAAGAGAAGGAAATAAAATCAGAACATTTTCTCTGAGACAAAATTTTCCTAGTATGACTGTCAAATTGCAGTATCTATTTTCAATTGCAGTATCCAGTTTCTATTTTCTTAAATACTGAAAAATTGTTACACAATAGACATTAGATGAAAGAAGTATTCAGTGAATTTTCTGATAAATAAGTTGGACACTAAATAATACAAAATTAACTTTTATATTCTCAGTGGGTTAGTTAAAAACAGCTGACCCTTGTTCAGTGTATCATTAGGAAAATAACTTCCAAAAACAGTTTGATGCCATGATCTAATTATATCTGCATTATAGAGATTTATTTGCTTGGTGGTCAAAATATTAAAGGCATTTTTCTCAACTTAAAAAAAAAGGGAAACACAAAGAGAAATACTCTTAGAAGTTTGAGCTCATAAGGTGATTATTTGGAAACTAACAATTTTAGATATTATAGGTAAAGATAACTTTTTCCGCACACAAATTCCAAGTATAATATGGTTACAACAATAACAACTGGTACTTGGAGGTAGACTTGAGTTTACAACAACAAAAACCCATGAATCTAAACAGTTTAGTAGAGGGACTGCATCTTTACAAGTTGATTAGCATTCACTTGGCATGAAAATCAGAAATATATCATATAACACTACATTTACTTACAGAACTTTAAGACTGTAAAGACCGGCAAATGCTCCCTTGGGAATGTATGTCAAAGAGTTTCCGGCAAGACGTCTGTGGGATTAAAGGACGAGAAGAGAGATTGAGCGAAGCGCTCTTCATGTGGAATTCATTTAGTTGTTAAAAAGAAAAGTGTAAAACAAACATTTTCAAGCCACAAATACCAGAAGCAACTATATTTTGTTTTACTAGAAGTATTTTAAAATATTCTATATCTTACAAATATGGTGTAAGAGGAACCTAAGAAGAAATACAGTAAATTGCCTTTCTAAAATACTTTCATAACTTATATTGCATATATGTAAGTCTTCTTTAAAAAAATTTTAAACAAAAGCTGGAAACTCACAGAAATCTTTAACAGATGTTAGCATTAGATAATTTAAAAATTAATCTTTATACGTACAACTAAAGAACATAATCAAACAATAATATTTATGTTGCATTTCAATTACAAAATATCGAACTTTCTTATTAAACTTGGCAAAAAGTGTGATATCACAAAAATTCCAGAAAAAGGTTGAGGACTTTAATTAGTTTAGCATATTTTAATTGAACAATGACTTAAGAATAATAGTATTTAAAAAGTTAGAAACTAAAGAACAAATTCAAGCCTCGATTTGCAACATGGAAGGATTTTATGGGCAGAATACTGAATAATCTTGGAAGCATTAAAAGGAGACAGATGGAGTACATGGGTCACTGTACCAAAAAAGAATTGGCTGACACAGAAGAATTTCATGAAACAATGTAAAATCAAGAGACAACGGTGGTGAAGGAGTAAGTTCAAGGTGCTCTGAAATACTTGGCAAAAAATAAGGTCCCAAGAATTGATTGAATACTGACTGACATAGTTCAACAAACAGATATTGCCCTAGAAGTGTTCACTAGGCAGTACTAAGTTACCCGAGGATAACTACCTGGCCAACTGAGTAGAAGAGATTATTATTTATTCTCATTTAAAAAAAATGTTCTCTCAGAGAGTGGTAATTATCAAACATATCACTAACATCACATGGAAACAAAATCCTGCTGAAGTAAAAAATGACTAGAACAGTATGTCAACAGAGAAATACCGGAAATACAGATTGAGAACCAAAGAGGCCATAGCACTAGAGAAATCATTGCCAATGTTAGGTGGATCTTGACTGAAAGCAAAGAGTATCAGAGGAGTGTCTATCTGTGTTTCATTGACTATGCAAAGACAATTGACTGTGTGGTTCACAACAAACTGTGGCTAACCTTGAGAAGAATGGGAATCTCAGAATACTTGATTATGCTCATGTGAAATCTATACTTGGACCAGGAAGCAGTCTCAGAACAGAGCAAGGAAACACTGCTCGGTTCAAAAACAAGAAAGAAGGGAGTTAGGGATGTATTCTATCTCCATACTTTTAAATCTAAATAAGAAACAGATCATTTGGGAGGCTGGGCTTCATGAAGAGGAATGTGGAATCAGGATTGGAAAAAGACTTATCAACAACTTACGATATGTAGATGATACAATCTTGCTTGCTGAAACTTAAGGACCTGAAGGACCTCAAATTGACAAGGTCAAGGACAGTAGTCTAAAATATGGATTGAAGTTCAACATCTAGAAGACAAAGATTATCACAGCTTGGCTAATTGGCAGTACCATGATAGATGGAGAAGAGACTGAGGTTATTAACATATTCAGCTTGCTCAGATCCATAATCAATACTCTTGGCACCATCATTTAGGAAATCAAATGATGAATTGCATTGAGAAAGTCTGCTGTCAGGGACTTCTCCAAAGTTCTAAAGAGTAATGACGTCAGTCTAGAGACTAAGGTATGTCTGATCCTGGGCATGATCTTTGCAATTACTTGCTATGCATCAGAGAGCTGGACAATGACCAAGGATGACAAAAAAAAAGAATTTATTACCTTGGGTTATGGTACTGGAAAACAGTATTGAACATACCATGAATCACCAAGAGAACAAGTAGTTCTGTCTTGGAAAGAGTGAAACCAAGTTTCTCCTTAGAGGCAGGGATTTTAAAAAAGTATCTAACATACTTTTGGTATGTGGCCTAGAGGGACAGATCATTGGAGAGGACATAATGACTGAAAGAGTGGAGGGACAGTGCAAGTAAGGAAGACCCTGGATGAGATGGATTGACACATTCAGTGGGGTAATGGAGGTAGGTGTATTGGAGTCAGTGAGATTGGCTCAGGATAGGACAGAGTTCAGGGCTATTATCCACAGGGTTGCTATGAGTCATAGGTGACTTGATTGCACATAACAAGTACAACAACATTTAAAAAGTTGTATTTTAAAATAATTTATATGGGATATTTAATGAAAAGTGTTGACATAATTTGGTAGTTAAATTGAGTTGATAGTCCAGCTCCTTATCCACATGGCGATCAGAGTTCCCATAGGCCTTGATTAGACATTAAAACTAATTAATTACACTAATCTATTATAAATGTAACAATGACTTTCAACTACAGACTTATAGAACTATAAGATAAATAATAAATTGCTGTTGCTTTAGAAAAAAAATATGTTCCTTTTGAAAGCAAAAGCATAGAGGGAAAAGCCCTAAATGTCCATTAATAGATAAACGGATACAACAAATTGTAGGGTACAACAAACTGTAGTTGATACAAACAATGGAACATACTTCAATGGTAAATAACAGTGAAGAATCTGAAAGATCCTCCAAGTTGAATGAATCTGGATGATGTTATGCAGAGTGAAAGAAGTCAATTACAAAAGGATAGTGTGTGAGACTATTATTATAAAAAGTCAAGAATAAGTTTACCCACAGGAAAAAAACCATTCTTTGACAGCATAAGAAGCAAAAGGAGGGAGAATCCTTAACTAGATAGTTGCAAAACCCCAAACTCACTGCTATTGAATAGTTTTCGACAGAGACCCTCTGTAGATTTTCTGATGCTGTAAATCTTAATTGAAGGACTGATGATCTGTTTTGTTGCTGTTGTTTTTAGATGCCTTACAATTGACTCACAGCCACCCTGTGAACAACAGATGGAAAGCTTTCCCTATCCTGGGCCTTCCTGACAATCTCTGCCATGCTCAGGTGTTGTGGCAGTCACTGTGTCCATCCATCTCCTTGAGAGTCCTCCTCTCTTTAATGATAGTATTCATTACTGAGAGGGCTCTGGAGGCCTAGTGGTAAGTGCTGCAGTTCTGAAGGCATGTGGTCTGAAATGCCAGCTGCTAGGTGGGAGAAGAACGGGCAATCTCCTCTTGTGCAATTACTGCCTCTGTAAACCAGCGGGAGGGTCAGCTATGAGTTGGTTCAGACTTGATGGTACACAACAACAACAACAATCCGTTACTGTGGAGTCAATTCCAACTCAACTGACCTTCCGTGTTTCACCTGCAGAGTATTTAGGGTTTTTGGATTACGGATCCTTCAGTTGGCAGCTGGATACATTACTCACTATGCTAGCAGGGTTCTTTTAAGTAGATAGCAAGTAAAGATTAATTCTAGTAAAGAGAAAGCAATACACAAAATGGGATGAATCAATACAATGTTACCAAAGCAAAGGAAGACACTTGAGAGGGGCCCAAGACTAAAGGACAACTATGGTAAATACTAGAGGGAGAAAGATAGCAATCTCCTCCTATGGGATTTACTGCCTCTGAAAACTTGCTGGAGGGTAAGCTACAAGTAACTTTCTATTTGACCACACATAACAACAACATGGTAAATACTATAACTTTAAACAACATTGAGGGGAGCTCTGGTGGCTTAGTGACAAGAAGCTGCACCACAATCCCAGAGGTATACAGTTCGAATCCACCAGATGCTCTGCTGGAGGAGGGGCAAACTCCTCATGTACCAGTTGGATCCCATTAGACAGTATACACACAAAAAATAAAAATAAAATATTTTTAAAAAACCAACAAAAAAAGTCCAAACAACTTTGCGTCAATATTAGTAATAGATAATAATATTTGAATGGATCTGTACCCATATCTCTATCCCTATCCCTCTATCTATCTATCTATCTATCTATCTATGCATCCATCTATCCAGCTCTCTCTCTCTATCTGGACTTGGTGACATAAATAAGCTGGGGGACAGAATGAGAGAATTCTGCACAGTGATTTATTCACAGTAAATACCTTTTGTAAGAAACATTTACACAGGCTATACGCATGGATTTCCCCTGATGGTATGTACAGGAATCAGACTGATTACATCTGTGGAAGGAATGGTTGGAGAAGTTCAGGATCAGCAGTAAAAACTAGGCTAGGTGCTGATTGTGGAACAGAACAACTACTCACATGGAAGTTCAAATTAAAGCTAAAGAAGGTCAAATCAAATGCACAGGAATAAAAATTTGACCTTGAGTCTGTTTCACCTGAACTTAAAAACCAACTCTGTAACAGGTTTGAGGTCTTGAACACTAATGAACGAAGACCAGATGAGCTGTGGAAAGATTATACATACGTGTGTGTGTGTATAAAATAATCCACAAAAAATGCAAAAGGTACAAAAACAGAAGAAAAAAAGACCAAAATGGATTTCAGAAGAGACTGAATATTGCACTAGAACACCGGGAAGCCAAAGCAAAGGGAAGACATCAAGATATTAAGGAACTGAACGGAAGATTTCAAAGGGCAGCATGGGAAAAGAAAGCACGGTATTATAACAAAATGTGCAAAAAGCTGGAGTCTGAAAATCAAAAGGGCCATACTTGCTTTGCATTTCCTAAGTTGAAGGAATTACAGAACAAATTCAAGTATCGAATTGCAATACTTAAGAATGCTATGGGTAGACTATTCAAGGACACAGGAAGTATTAAAAGAAGACAGAAGTAGGGAACTCTGGTGGCCTAGTGGCAAGAAGCTGCACTGCAATTCTGAAGGCACATGGTTCAAATTCACCAGATGCTCTGTTGGAGAAGGAGGGGCAATCTCCTTCTGTGCCAGTTGGATCTGACTCGACAAAAAGGAAAAAAATTAAAAAGAGGAAAATTTATATTTCAACAAACAGATACTGTTCGCCAGGTTGTGCCGAGAAATCCGGAGGACAACTACCTGGCCAAATGACTAGAAGAGATCCATATTTATTCTTATTTAGAAAAAGTGTGGAAATTATCATACAATATCACTCATATCAAATGCAAACAAAATCCTAGTGGAGATTATCCAGAAATGACGGCACTACAGATATTATTGCTAATGTCAGATGGATCTTAGCAGAAAGCAAAGAGTACAGGAGGGATACCAATCTATATTTCATAGACTACGCAAAGGCATTTCATGGTGTGGATCACAATAAATTGTGGTTAACCTTGAGGAGAATGGGAATCCCAGAACACTTGATTGTGCTTTTGTGAAACCTGTACTTGGACCAGGAAGCAATCCTCGAAACATAGCAGTAGGGAGACACTGCATGGTTCAAAATCAAGAAGGGAGTGTGTAAGGAATGTGTCCTGTCTCTATATCTATTTAATCTACATGCAGAACAGATTATTTGGGAGGCTGAACTTTGTAAGGAAGAATGTGTCATCAGGATTAGAGACTCATCAACAACCTATGTTATGCAGATGACACAACCTTGCTTCCTGAAATTGAGGAGGACCTGAAACACTTGCTGCAGAAGGTCCTTCAATATGGATTGAAGCTCAACATCAAGAAGACCGCTTGGCCAACTGGCAGCACCATGATAGATGGAGAAGAGATTAAGGTTGTTAACAATTACAGCTTGCTCACTCCAAAATCAACACTCCTGGCAACAGCAGTAAGGAAATCAAAAGATGAAATGCACTGGGAAATTCTGCTGTCAGGGAACTCTCCAGGGTACTGAGGAAGCAACAATGTCACTCTAAATACTAAGGTGCACCTGATCCAGTCCATGGTCTTTGCAACTATTTGCTATGCATCATGAGTTGGACAATGACTAAGGAAGAAGAATTGATGTCTTTTAGTTGTGGTGCTGTAGAAGAAACTTGAGCATACCATACCATAGACCACCAAGAAAATAAATAGGTCTGTCTTGGAGTGGGTAAAAACAAGTTTCTCCTTGGGGGCTAGGATTCTGAAGCCCCATCACACATACTTTGGACATGGGGACATAAGGGACTGATTCTTGGAGAAAGATATCATGCTCGGAAAGGTGGAGGGGGCAGTGCAGGAGAGGAAGACCTTGGATGAGATGGATTGATAAGTGACTAGGACAATGAGGGTAGGTGTGTCGGAGTAAGTGAGACTGGCTCAGTCCAGGCCAGACTTCAGAGCTCTTGTACATAGGTTCGCTATAAGTTGCTAGTGATTCATTGGCACATAACAACAATAACAGCATTAATAATAATATATGTGCACTAAATAGGACATGTGTTTTTGTATCTACTACCTATATAATCACACATATAACATAGCACATAAGAGACAATGTTATGGAATTATCATAGAAATAAACACACATCTCATAGTACTGAATTACTGAACTTGAAGCCTAAGGACTATAATTTGTTTTCTTTTTTAAAAATGGGTTTTCATTTAGTCAGTCATATACTGCTTGCCATATAAGATAATTTACATTTGTACAATGCCATTTTTGCATTGTTTTATCAAAGCCTCAGTATATTCTCCATTTCCCTTCACCCTATCTATCCATTTGCTAATAATTTCTGCTTCCTTTTCGTCCTTTCCCATCCTGTTAAGGTCTCTACAATTATTTTTATTTGTGATTAAACCTTTCTTTGTTCTTGTTTTTCCTTCCCCCATTCAATCAGTTGTGCATATCCTATTCTAGATTGTTAATTGCAACACACAGGATGTCTGAGGGCCCACTCATGTCAGATTAACTTTCCCTTCACCTATTCCAATACAATATTCAATATCTATCCATTCTCTTCCTACTTTTCCAACCTGCACTCTGTAACCATCTTATTTTTATAACATTGGTCTTATACAATATTTGTCCTTTTGTTATTGAATTATTTCACTCAGCATAAGAGGTCCATGTTTGTAGGATATTGTTTGGTAAAACATAGTTCATGAAGATAATCTATAAAGTTTATAGTTTATAATATAAAGCTTTATATCCTAGTTTCATGAGTAGCATTTGAGACTTTACAAGCAGCTTGTGACAAAACATCTAAGAGACAATAATTCATCTCTTCCCATCTTGAGCAAAGCAGAGTCCAAACAACCAAACACTCATGGAATAATTAGTAGAAAGGTCTAATGGCCCATAGGAGCCATAGTCACCTCTAGCTTAAGTCCAGAACTAAATGGTGTCTGACTACCACTCTGATCTGGGGCATAATAGACAATCCTGGTTAAAATGGCTCTGTGTGTGTGTGTGTGTGTGGGTGAAATGTAGAACAAAAGAAAATAAATAAAAAAGATTAGACAGTGATCTTAAAGAGGAATCCCAAAGACAATTGCTCTAAAATACCTTTCTCATTACTGGAAAGATAGGCAGCATGATGATGGATGGGTAGGAGATTGAAACTGTCAACAGCTTCACCTTACATGGATCCACAATTAACACCCTTGGTGCCAGCAACCAGGAAATCAGGAGATGCATTGCACTGGGAAAATCTGCAGTTAGGGAATCTTTTCAAATTATTGAGGAGTAGTGATGTCAGTTTGAGGACTAAGGTGTGTCTGATTCAGGCCATTGTCTTTCCAATTACTTTCTATGCATATGAGAGCTGGACAATGGATAAGGATGGAAGGCAGTGTGGCATTTCCTCTAAAAGCTGAACATAGAAATTCCATATGACTCAGCTATTTCACTGCTTGGAATATATCCTGAGAAAATGAGAACTGAGGCACAGAGACTTGTAGACTAATGTTCATAGCAGTGTTATTCACCATTGCAAGAATATGGAAACAGCCTAAATGCCCAACCACAATGGAACAGATTGAGAAATTATGCAACATTCACGTAATTTAATATTATGCAGCATGCAGGAGCATGATTTTGTAAATTATTACCTAACATCAAAGGGACTGGAAAACATTATGCTAAGTGTACTAACTCAGTCTCATAAAGACAAATACTTCATAAGACCATTATTCTAGAACAAGTATGAGGATCCAAACAGAGTGGGGTGGGGTGCTTAATCATAGGGTCTTACAATTTGACAGATGGAGGGAAGGGTATGTAAAGGAAAGGGGAAAGATCCAGTGTGAAAAACAATGCATACAAAAAACCAAACAAACCCAAAAACAAACCAACAAAAAACCACAATGCATACAAGCTTTGTAAGTAAACCAGTTGTTGTTGTTGTTGTTATGTAACATTGAGTCGCTTGTGATTCATAGAGACCCTATGTACAGGAGCCCTAAATGCCACTCTATCCTGTGCCAACCTTGCCGTCTGCAACACACTCATTCCCACCACCCCAATCACAGAATAGATCCATCTCATTTAGGGTTTTCATCTCCTGAGCCGTCCCTCACTCTCCCAAACATGATGTCCCTCTCCAAGGACCAGTCCCTCCTTGCAACATGCCCAAAGTATGTCAGATGAAGCTTCAAATCCTTGACTTCAAGGAGCATTCTGGCTTCACCCTCTCTAGGACAAACTTGTTTGTTTTCCTAGCAGCCCATAGTATATTCAACACTCTTCTCCAGCATCGCAGCTCAAAGGCATCAATTCTCTTTCTATCATCCCTAGTGCCTGCCCAACTCTGATGCATAGTATGCAATTGCGAAAACTATAGCCAGGATCAGGTGCACCTTAGTCTCCAGCCTGATGTCATTGCTCTTCAGTACTCTTGAGAGGTCCCTCACAGCTGATTTTCCCAAAGCAATTAATCTCTTGATTTCCTGACTGCTGTTACCAAGAGTGTTGGCTGTGGAATCAAGTAAACTAAAACTGTTAACTTTATCTCAATCTCTTCACCATCCATACTGATACTGCCAATTGACCCAGTAGTGAGAATCTTTGTTTTCTTGATGTTTAGCTTCAGTCCATACTGAAGGCTGCAGTCCTTGACCTTCTGCAGCAAGTGCTTCATTCAGGTCCTCCTCAATTTCGTGTCATCTGCATAACGCAGGTTGCTGATGACTCTTCCACCAATCCTGATGCCACATTCCTCCTCGTACAACCCAGCGTCTCGGATGATCTCTTCTGCATACAGATTGAAAAGGTATGGAGACAAAATACATCAGTGACGGACGCTCTTCTTGACTTTGGAAAAAAAAAGAATTGATGCCTTTGAGCTGTGGTGGTGGAGAAGAACACTGAATATCCCATTGACGTACAAGAGAATAAAGAGATATGTTCTGGAGACGGTGCAGTCGGAGTGCTCTTTAGAGGCAAGAATGATCAGGCTTCACCTCACATACTTAGGGCATGTTGCTAGGAGGGGCTCTTCCTTGGAGAGGGACATGATGCTGGGAAGGATGGAGGGTCAGCAAAGGAGAGGAAGACCCTCAACCAGGTGGATTGACACAGTGACTGCTGCAATGGGCTCTTGTGTGTTAGGAAGTGTGAGGAGGTACAGAATATAATTGGTTAGGTTAGGTTCAGGATAGGTTCAGATCTTTTGTTCATAGAGTCACTATGAGTTGTACTTGACTCAACAGCACCTGACAACAACAAGAATTTATAACTGAAGCCAAGCCTACCAGTCAAGTAATAGACTGCTTACATAATAAACATACTCATGTAGACTGCTACTTAGAACTATTAAACATGAGACCAAATGATTAAATTTTCCCAAATGTAAAGATGAGAAAGCAAGGAAAGACAGAGAAATCAGATGAATGGAAATGGGTAACCCCTGGTGAGAAAGGGGAGAGTGCTGCCTGTTGTGAGGATTCCTACTAATGGGGTGGGACAATTTACAAAGTACTGAATGGTGAATGAATTTGTTCTGTCAACTTTCACCTAAATCATAATAAAATGTTCAAATATTGGGTGAAAAAATCAACAGCAATATTTTTAGCATAATCACATTTAAGGAAAAATCCAGTATACAAATGCATATATACCCATGGGTACAAATACACAGAGAAAGGCTTGGAAGGATACATGCCCAGCATCTGGGAAAGGGAGAGGGTTGGAGTAGATAAGGAGAAAACATTATGTTTGTATTTTGTGTTTCTTACAGTGCAACTGCACTATTTGGGTGTAATTAAAAATATTAAAAGAAAAAGAAAATTGTCACTTTATAATACTTATTCAAAATGCAAAATGGTCAAGGTAAGAACATAATGTAAAAGAGCATGACGTGGTTCTGCAACATTTAGTTTTGTACCTTTTTTGTCAGTCATATCTAAGCCATAATCTCGGCTGTTAGTCCCATAAAGCAGAAACTTTCGGTGCAACCACTGTGGAAGGCGGTATGGCACTTTCTCAGAAAGTTGCAAGTAGAGATACCATTTGACCCAGCAATTCCACTACTGGGAATATATCCCAAAGAGACCATAACTGACATCCAAGCAGATATATGCACACCCATGTTTATC
>NW_006399797.1:19668995-19679831 GCF_000299155.1 Elephantulus edwardii | reverse complement strand
GGGCTGGGTGGGGAGAGAAGTGCAACACTGAATAAATGGAAATAAAAAATCTCTGTAAATGCTCATTAAAATTATTAAAAAAAACACCAAACAAACAAACAAAAAACCAAAAACAAAACCCCAGAAACTTTGAGTACAACAGAGTAACTCAGAAGAGCACAGAACTTTATGCTAATCTGATCATAACTGCAAATGGTGGGTAGGAATGGAGGTAAAACATTCCAACATTTTCTTGATGGAATTTTGGGGGTAAGAGTTAGTTCATTAGATAGTGTTTATTCAGATTTGTCCTGAAGAGGGTGAAAGCAGGCTGCTTCTTGGAGGCAAGGATACTGAAGCTTTGTCTGGCATACTTTGGACACGTTGCAAGGAAGAACAATTCTTGGAGAGGGACATTGTGCTAGGGGAAGCTGGGGGAACAGTGCAAGAGAAGAAGATCCTGGATGAGCTGGAATGACTCAGTGACTGGGGTAATGGGGGTGGGTGTGTCAGAGACAATGAGATTGGCTTAGTATAGAGCAGGGTTCAGATCTGTTTGTTGTAGATAGGGTCACTATGAGTTGCAAGTGACTCCACGGCTCTAAACAACAACAACAACAACAACAACATTCTTGGAAGACCTTATGGCCTCAAATTTTTACTCTGATACTATCTCCAGATGCGATATAATTTAGTCATAGAGATACTCCAGAAGGACCACAGTAGTGTGTGTGTGTGTGTGTGTATATATATATATATATATATATATAGAGAGAGAGAGAGAGAGAGAGAGAGAGAGTTGTTGTTGTATGCCGTCAAGTTGGAATTAATAAATAGCTGACTCTCTGGTGGGTTTTCAGAGGCATTAAGTTGCACAGGAGGAGATGGCCCATCTTTCTCCCAAAGGCACATATATAGCAAAACAAACCCAAGTTTGTTCCAAAGTTCTAGTTGCAATACTGAGAGATGTTATTGGAAAAATCTTGAAGGATCCAGGAAGTATCAAAAGAAGATGGAGGCATGGTATCAAAACCAACCGGTTGACATTGAAAAATTTCAGTAAGTACCATATGAACAAGAGTCAATGGTAATGAAGAAAGAAGTTCCAACTGCACTGAATATATCAGCAAAAAATAAGGCCACAGCAATTGGTGAGATGTCAATTCACATGTTCCAAGCACTAAATGGGCTCACTAGTTTATGCGTGGAAACTTGAAAGCAATTATTTGGCCAACTGACTGGAAGAGATCCACATTTGTTCCCATTTCCAAGAAAGAATGTAGAAATCACCAAACAAAATCATTAACATCACACATAAGTAAAATATTAGTAAGATCATCCAAAAATGGTTAGAACAGTATATTGACAAAGACCTGCAAGAAGTTCAAGCTGGATTTAGAAGAGGTCATGGTACCAAGGATATAACTGCCAATATCAGATGGATCCTGGCTGAAAACAGAGAATACCAGAAGAGTGTCTACTTGACTATGAAAAGGCATTTATCTGTGTGGATCATAACAAACTATGGGTAACACTGAGAAGAATAGGAATTCAAGAATACTTAATTATGCTCACATGAAACCTATATCTAGACAAAGAAGCTATTTTGTAAACACAGCAAGGAAACATTGCACTGTTTAAAATCAGGAAAAGTGTACATCAGGACTGTATTTTTTTCTCCATACTTATTCAATCTGTATGCAGAGCAAATCAGTTGAGAAGCTAGACCTTATGAAAAAGAATGTAGCATGAGGATCAGAGAAAGAATCATCAATGTGCATTATACAGATGACATAACCTTGCTAACTGAAAGCAATGAGAACTTGAAACACTTGCTGCAGAAGATCAAATACACAGCCTTCAATATGAATTGCATCTCAGTCCATCTCAATGGATTGGTCTCAGTCAAGAAGACAAAGACCCTCACCATTGGACCAATAATTTACATTATGATAGATACAGAAAAGATTTTTTTGTTAACTCTTTCATCTTCCATGGATCCATAATCAACACTCTTGGTATCAGCAGTCAGGAGACGGGTTGCATTGGGCAAGTCTGCTCTCAGGTAACTTTCCAAATTACTGAGGAGTATGATGTCTGTTTGAAGAACATGGTGTGTCTGATTTAGGCTATGGTTTCCCACTACCTGTTACACATCTGAGAGTTGGACCATGAATGGGGATGACAGAAGGAGTTGATGCCTCTGAGTTAGAGAATACTGAATATCCCCAGGGACTACCAAAAGAACAAACAGGTAAGTCTTGGAGAAAGTACAGTGAGAATGCTCCTTGGAGGCAAAGATTTTACAAAGCTTTTTCTCACATATTTTGGGCATGTTGCTAGGAGAGGCGATTGCTTGGAGAGGAACATCATGCTTGGAAAGGTAGAGGGTCAGAGAAGGAGAGGAACATCCTCCATGAGATGGAGTGATACAGTGACTGTGGCAATGAGCATCAGCACGTCAGAGATGATAACAGCACAAGATAGGAAAGAGTTCAGATCAGTTGGGTTGCTGTGAGCTGTACTGGACTTGACGGTACATAACATCAACAACAATACTGCAACTTGAAAATGTGTGCCTTTTCTAGCTCGTACTACTGCTAATACACCACAAACAAATATTTTAAAAGAAAGGCTACAACTATCAAGATCTTGTGTGTGTTTTATTGCAGCTGTCCAGTTGGCTCTATTTGACTCACAGCTTTCCTACACACAATGGAACCAAATGCTATACATCGGCTAATCTTTAGTGGTACACCAGCAGGCTTTTCTTGTTCATTTTGGTCTTGAAGCCTTGCTGAAATTTATTGAGTATCATGTTGTTGTTATTGACTCACAGCTGTCTGTCCAGCAGTTTTTCAGACTGTAAATTGCATAGGAGGAGACTGCCCATCTTCTCCTGAAGAACATTTGGTGGATTTGAACCTCATGCCTTTGGGTTGGCAGCATAGCTCCTTACCTGTTACTGCTTCCTATGTTGAACATCATAGCAACATGCAAACCACCAATGACAGACAGATGGCAGCTATGCATGAGGTATACTGACCAGGAAATACACCTGAGGCTCTTGCATATTGTTGTTGTGGTGTACTATCAAGTTGGAACTGGCCCATAGCTGACCCTCCCACAGATTTTCAGAGGCAACTAATCACATGGGAAAAGATTGCCTATCTTTCTCCTGTGGAGCACCTGGTGGATTTGAACCATAAACCTTTGAGACTCTTGCATAGAAAGTGAGACTTCAACCACTGAACTACTGCTACGGAAGTCAAAGTCCAAATCAAATTAAGATAAATTAAAATAGAACACAACTTTTGAAATTCTGTTTTTAGTTTGTTTGTTTAATCATAAAATACCACGAGACCTGAATTGCGCCAAAAGGCTGCTTGTCTTGGGCCTGCCTCTAAAATTGCTGCATGCTTTAAGTTACTTTATGTTTCTGAGCTTCTTTTTTTCCACTTATTACAGAAAATGGTTAATATAAGGTTGATTTTCTGATCCTTCCTAGCTCCAAAACTCCATGCCTTTCCCCCTTTATCTTGAGGTTATCTCTATCTGTGCCTGTTTTCCTTCCCTTAAGAGATAGGATCTTTTTAAAGATTGGGATAAACTCTTGTGTTGTACTCCTGCCTTCCTGATGGTGCCTAAAGCAGTGTTTTTCAAACTATAAATACATTTAGTGGCTTTAAATAAAATTAAGAAAAGTAGACAGAAATAGTGAGAGAGGGAAAGAATAAACAACAGCATACAGTGGTTGCAAAACGGCTTTTAGGAAATGTTTGTTTTTTAATATATTTTTGTAGGAAAAAACCCTCAACATATTGCTTCATGCACATTGTAAGCAAAGTTTGAAAACCATTAGCCTAAAATAAGATTTGTTGTTGCTGGGTGGCTTCAAGTCAGAACTGACTCAAGCCGACCCTCCAACGGGCTTTTGGAGGCTTTAATTAGTAAGGGAGAAAACAGCCCATCTTTTTCCTGGGGTGCAGCTGGTGGATTTGAACCACATGCTTTAGGTTTGGTAGCACAACTTCTTACCACTAGGAGATCAGAGCATAGTAGGCAATAAATTTAATAAAATATATCTAAACTTAATATTTGAGCACTGGTGGCATAATGGCATGAAGCTGCACTGCAATCCCACGAAGGCACACGATTTGAATCCACCAGTTGTTCCGCGGGAGAAGAATGGGCAATCTCCTTTCGTGCAATTAACTGCCTCTGAAAACCTCCTGGAGATAGCTATGGTTGGATTGCATTTTCACTCATTTCTATTACTGTACTGTATGGGCTGTACCCTCTCTATCTTGTGATGATTTTTAAATTTCTTCTACCTTCTCATGTAGAGTTTGAATTCTTTCTTTCATCTTTTGTAATTTCTTCAGTAGTTGCTCATTTTCCTCTCTGTTGATATATGCCTTCTGGCTTCCTGTCTCTGGGGTATCCACTTCACTTACGGCTTCCATTCTTTCTACCGTCATTTGTACATTCTTCAGTAGTTGTTCATATAACTCAATGTTGAATTATTTACTCTGCCTCCCTGTCTCTGGAGTATGCATTAGGTATGCAATATATTATGCTTTTTAAGGAGGAGGTTTATTTTGGGGTTTTTTTGACAATGTTTGTGGCTGCCTGCTGCTGTCTTGACATTATGTGAAGTTTGTCTTGGAATTTATTAGGCTGTTTTTGTTGTGTCTGCATAGGCTGGTGACAGTTCTTTAACTTTATGACATTATTAATTAGTTGCAGGCTTAAAGTGTTCCATTTATGGGGCTTGACAACTCAATCTACCAGAAGTCCTTTCTGGGTATGTACAGAGGGAAAGTCTGCCTTTCCTAAAGTTTTTCAGATCCTCTCGGGTCTGCAGCACAGCCCTATGGGAATCTTGCCTGAGTGTGGCCTGCTTCTTGTAAAGTCTATTATTGTCTTTGGTGGTCAGTGGACCAGCTAAGAGACCAGATTCCCCAACTGGAACAGTTTCTCTCAGTAGGAATTGTAGGCAGCACCCTCCTGCACCCTTCAGTGTGTCCTCTCTGGGAAGAAGTCTCTCACCTGGTTACTGCCCCCTCTCCTAAAGTCGGTTATTGTCCTCAGTGGTCTGAGGTGCAGCACAGGGGCCAGGTTTTCTAACTGAAGTGGTTGGTTTTTTTCCCCCTGGGGGAGTTGTAGTTCTCTTTCTCTCTATCTAAGAAATATTACATTTAAGCAGTTTATAACTTGTATTTATCACATATAATTCTATGATTAAAATCGATAATAAATATTACTAAGGACTTTTTTTTTCTAAGGGGGAGGGGGAGTCAAAAGGCTATAATTCAGGTTAGTAGTAGAACAGAGTTAGGACAGTTTCCAAAATTTGCTTCCAGGTACCTGAATATTATTAAGGATTTTGTATGTCTAGTATGGGAGAAAAGATCCCTGGTGGTATAGTGGTTACCTGGTGAACTGCTAACCAAAAGACCTGAGGTTGAAATCCACCAACTGCTCTAAGGGAGAAAGATGGTTGGTCTTCTGTGGAGGTTAATAGCTTTGGAAACTTGATGGAGGGATGCTATGAGTTGAAATCAATTCAATGGCAGGCTTAGTTTGTGATATGGGAGGAGGAAAGCCCATTGGGAAGGTGACACTATGAATAATTGAACTGGGTAACATCAGTCCTTGCAATGTCAGTGTGTTGCTATGAATAAGAATTGATTTGATACAACAAATAGCAAGTTTTGGGTTTCTTGCTACTACTATGTCTTCCTGATTCTTTAATATTTTACCTTCCTTTCAAACTTACTTTGCACACAGAAATCTAAGAAATCTTTCTAAAAAGATAGGATAGTGTTCAAATTGATTGTTCATAGGGTCACTATGAGTTGTACTTGACTTGACAGAATCTAACAACAACACAACATCACCACCACACTAGCTGCACAGCAGCCCTCAGTCTCCCCCACTGCTACCGTCTGAACACCATATTCATCCTGACTGGCAAAATATAGAATCCAAGCAATCATAGCATGATCTGGTCCTTGTCACCCTCTCTAGCCTCTTTCTGTGTTAAACGCCCTCTTGGTCACTCCACTCCAATGTCACAGTGATTTCCTTTCAGGCCCACAAACACTTCACACCTTTTTCTGTCCTCAAACTTTAGCTCACACTGTTTTCTGCCTGGAAACAAAACCAAACCCAAATCAAACAAAAAGCCAGGATAACACACTCTCTTAGAGTTGCTGGCTCACCTCATCCTCCTGTATGTTCTCACTTCAAAGGACAACTTCTTAGAGAAAATCTTCCTCCATGATATGGATTATATTGTTTATCCTCTCCCCAATCCCAAATATGTCTTAAAATTCTAATTCTTATTATTGTGAATGTAATCTTGTTTGGAATAAGAGTTCTCTTTGGTATATTATAAAACTACACTAATTTGGGAGGTTTGATGGTATAGACTAAAGAGAGTAGGAATGGTCACTCAAAGGCCGAATCTCTCTGGTGGTTCAAATCCATCAATAGCTCCTTGGAAGAAAAATGGGCAATCTTCCCTCAGGTGATTTACAGCCTTGGAAACCCACTGGAGGTTCAGCTAGGAGTTGAATACTACTTTATGGCAATGAGAATGAGAAAGTGAGAAATAAGACATAATCACTTCTGAGTGGTATAAAAAAAACAGCACAGATACAGAGATAGGAGTGTACACACTGGGTACACACTTGGTGCCCTGTGAGCATTGCCAGGCACCAAGGAACGCTCGGGGGCTGCCAACAAGGAAGGAGTTGACACAGCAAGACCCTCATTTGGACTTTCAGCCTCTAAAATGGTAAGAAAGTTAATTTTTGTCCTTTAAGCCAACACTATTTGTATTACTGGGGCATTAGTTAACTAAATAATCCTTGTTACAGCCTTTTCATTTATTTTCCGCTGAAGCCACGTCTATGTATTGCTGTGGCATAGTCAGTGACATCTGGGAAATGGCTAGGTTTTCTAGTAGTCAAAGTTGAGAGAGAAAGGAATGCTAAGGAAGAGGAGGAGGCAGAGAAGTAGAGATTGTCAGAAAAAAAGGGAGTTCCCAGGATCAGCACTGATAATCCTGTGCCAAAGTTAAGGAGTGAGGAGGTTGAGGATGGTGGCTGAGGCCCAGGAACAAGAAGATTACGCATGGGCACAAACACGTTCTCATTTTACTAACACAACCCGATATCTGAGTTATCATTTACCAAAGTTCTTTTATCATCATTTCATTTGATGCTCAGGGAAGTCTCCAAAGACACGCAGGACAGCTCTCACCATGTTCATCAACAGAGTGAGAAAGTAGAAGTAATGAGCATAAACTGTGCTCGGGACGTTTGGTGGTAACTCTTATTACAAATTTCATCTGCAATTGTAGATATCTACTATTTATACAGAGTCCTCAAGGCCAACCATAATATGAGCAAATAGTGCCAGAGAACAATAGTAACTTAAAAACAGACCTCCCTAGAGTGTCTCACATTTCCTTCCTACACAGAGCATTTGGTTCCAATAGTGCTAGAAACTGGGAAGATTTAAAAATGTTACTCTGAAGGAAGGACCTTTCACTTAGATGGTTCAAAATGCTAATAATCCATCCCCTGTCTTCTCCACACCCCTGGCAGAAGCAAAATACAGTTTAAGTTTAATGTAATCTGTAGATGGAAGAAATAGACTGTCATTTGCTCTAAACATCTGAACCAAATTCTCTGATGGACCAAAAATGGAAGCCTTAACATGGAATCCCTAGTAAAACTGAAGAAATAGAATGGTTAGGACATCAGATATTATTGGAGAGAATTGTGATTTCTTAGGAGGTTAAAGCCTGATAATGAATGATCTACCTACCTCTAATAAAGCCTTGAGCTGGAGACAGTCCTTCCTTCACACATCTGTCCCTGGGGTTCATGTGAAATTCAGTTCATGAAAGAGGAAGAGAGGTAATATCTCCTTGAAAGTGTTTTCCTTTTACTAATACAGCTCAGTGTGTGAATTATAGTTGTCAAAGTTCTTTCATCATCCTTTCATTTGATCCTCAAAAGTCTTTCCAGAAATAGGCAGGCAGCTTGCACCTTTATCCTCGGCTGCCCAGTGAATTTAAATGAATTAACATAAGTGGTAGAGTAAGGGTGAGATTGTGGGCTTCTGACTCTACATATAGTAACTGGGGTTACGAAGGCAGGCGTATTAGAGACAGTGAGATTGGCCCAGGATAGAGAAGGATTCAGAGATATTGTGCATTAGGCTGTTGTTAGTTGTGGTCAACTTGATGGCACATAACAACATAACCCATAGCTGACCCTTCAGTGGGTTTTCAGAGGCAGTTAATCACATGGGAGGAGATTGTTCATTTCTCTCCCGTGGAGCAGCCGGTGGCCTTCCGAATTGCAGTGCAGCTTCTTGCCACTAGGCCACCAGAGCTCCCTGTTGGGGGTGGGGTGGGTGATATAAAAAAGAACCAATAATGACCTAAGAAGAAACCCACCACTATCACCAAATTGATTCTGACTCACATTGATCCTTCATTGTGCTTGTGAGGTGGTAAACCTTTGGGGATGGAGACTATCCATCCTCCTCCCTAAGAATTGCTGGCAGATGTGAGCTGTCAGTCTTTGGGTTAGCTACCCAATACATTACACACCACGCCATGAAGGATCTTTCGAAGAGCAAGTCCAGAATGTGCCAAACATGTGACTTAGCAAGCATTAAGTATTCCAGAATGCCAGTTGGTGGAAAGGCTATGATGGTGTTATTTCTTAATACTTCTACTTATTATTTAAGTATTAAGTTATCTTATCCATGGTTATGATGTTTTAAAATGTTAAATTGGTAAATAAGGATTTATTGATTCTTGCATAATTTTGAGCTATTTGGTCTTTCTAAGCAAGGCTGGATGAAAGATGAACCATGCTTGTCTATATTGTTTATCATCTGTTAAACTAATTACACGATAAATTGGGTGGCCAAGTGGGTGGAGCTCTGGTGGTCTAGTGGCAACAAACTCTGTTGCAATCTCAATGGCATGCGGTTTGAATCCCCAGCTACTCTGTAGGAGAAGGATGGACAATCTCCTCCTGTGTGATTTACTGCCTCTAATGGAGGGTCAGATACAGGTCAGTTCCAACTCAATGGCACACAACAGTGAGTAAGGAGGAGCACTACAATTCCAAATGCATGCAGTTCTAGCTTAACAGTTGCTTCATGTAATTTCTTCTTGTGTGAGTTATTGCCTCCGAAAACCCCTTAGAGGGTCAGCTATGACTTGGTTCCAACTTGACAGCCCATAACAACAACAAAGTTAAGGGAAAGAGGAATCATTTAGTGATTTTTACAATTGAGTTCTGTTGCAAGGTCTTATTGATATCACTACTGATAGATCACTGTTGTTGTTATGTGCCGTCGAGTCACTCGCGACTCATAGAGACCATCTATGTACAACAGGCTAAACCCTGCTTTATCCTGTGCCAATTGCACTGTCTCCGACACACCCATCCTGATTACCCCAGTCACTGAATCAATCCATCTCATAGAGGGTCTTCCCCTCCTGCGATGTCCCTCCACCCTACCAAGCACAATGTCCCTCTCCAAGGACCTGTCCCTCCTTACAACATGTCCAAAGTATGTTAGACGAAGCCTCAGAATACATGCCTTCAAGAAGCCGCCTGGTTTAACCCTTTTCAGGATGAATCTGTTTGTTTTCCTAGCAGTCCATGGTACCCTCAGTACTCTTCTCCAGCACCACAGCTCAAAGGCATCAATTTTCCTTCTATCCTTCTATTCATTGTCCAACTCTCTGATGCATAACAAGTGATTGCAAAAACCATGGCCTGTATCAGACACACCTTAGTCTCCAGAGAGACATCAATGTTCTTCAGTACTTTGGAGAGGTCCCTAACAGCAGACTTTCCCATCGCAATATGTCTTTTAGTTTCCTGGCTACCGGTGTCAAGAGTGTTGACTGCGGAGCCAAGCAAACTAAAGCTGTGAACAATCTCAATCTCTTCATCATCCATCCTGAAGCTGCCAGTTGGTCCAGTGGTAAGAATCTCTGTCCTCTTGACATTGAGCCTCAATCTATATTGGAGGCTGCAGTCCTTGACCCTCTGCAGCAAGCACTTCAGGTTTCCTCAGTTTTAGCAAGAATGGTTGTGTCATCTGCATAATGCAGATTGTTGATAGATTTTCCACCAATCTTAACCCCACATTTCTCCTCATAGAGCCCAGCCTCCCCGATAATCTGTTCTGCATACAGGTTTAAAAGGTATGGAGAAAGGACACATCCCTTGCATACGCCCTTCCCAATTTTGAACCATGTAGTGTTTCCTTGCTCTGTTCTGATGACTGCCTCTTGGTCCAAGTATAGGTTTCTCATTAGCACAATCAAATGTCCTGGGATTCCCATTCTTACTCCTAAATAAGTTGGAGAAGTCTCTAACGGTAGGTTTTCTCAGCTTAATGCAACTTCTTATTTCCTGATTGCTGGTACGAAGGGTGTTAATTGTGGATCCAAGTAAGATGAAGTTTTTTACAACCTCTTCTCCACCCATCCTGATGTTGCCTATCAATCCGTGGTAAGAATCTTTGTTTTTTGAAATTGAGATGCAATCCATTTTGAAGGCCGCATTCCTTGATCTTCTGCAACAAGTGCTTCAAGTCCTCCTCACTTTCAGCAAACAAGGTTGTCTCAACTCAAACACGGGTTATTGATTAGTCTCCCTCCAATCTTGATGCCACATTCCTCTTCACAGAGTTGAGCATACAGATTTAGTAGGTATGTAAAAAGAATACAAGCCTGACCAAATTACTGAGGAGTAATAATCCTAGACTACTTGATTGTGCTTATACAAAACCTATACTTGGACC
>NW_006399797.1:19664787-19666445 GCF_000299155.1 Elephantulus edwardii | reverse complement strand
GACTCAGAGCAACCTTAAATACAATAGCTCTGAATCCTGCCCTACTCTGAGCCAGTCTCACTGTCTGCAACATACCTACCCTCATTACCCCAGTTACTGTGTAAGTTCATCTCATACAAGGTCTTTTTATCTTATGCTGTCCCTCCAACCTTCTAAGCTTGGTGTCCTCCAATGACTGGTCCTTCCTGACAACGTGCTCAAAGTATGTGAAATGGAGCTTTAAAATCCTTGCCTCCAAGGAGCAGCTTGGTTTCACCCTCTCCAGGGAAGCTCTGTTTGTTCTCTTGGAGGTTCATGGTATGTTCAATACTCTTCTCCAGCACCACAATTCAAAGGCATTGATTCTTCTTTGTTGGTTCGAGTAATATATAATATCTAAAACATGGTACTTTAGGATTTGCATTTATGTATAAGATTATTAACTCATCTTTTCTGCCAATTGAACAATGAATGACGTTGTTGTGAGGTGCCACTGAGTCAGCTCCAACTCATAGAAACCTATGTGTTATGGCACAGAGCCCTGCATAATTTTGTAACTATCCTCAAAATCTGTGCTGTGCTTAAGTACATATTGAGCTATATTGTTATGTGCTGTTGGGTCAAGTAAGATTCATGGTGACCCTACAAAAAACAGATCTGAACCCTATCCTATCTTCTTCATCTCTGAAACAATTGAGTCTTTTGAAATACTGCAGCTACTCTATTAGTCCCTCTTGTTGAGAGTTGTTTCCTGACTCTCCACCTTTCCAAGCTAAAAATGGTGATGATATATTCCTTATAATTCACATAGTTTTCTATAATTTATAACCTGAATAGCTACTGTGTCTCCTCTTAGATATGTTATTCCTTTCTGTTTTCTCTCATCCTCTTTTACTCTCTACACATGCATACATATAATAGGGGGCTTGGCATCTCAGTGATGCCAAGCATCATTGCTTAGCAGACAATTGAAAAGTTGGCAGTTCAAATCCACCCAGCAGCTTTACTGGAGAAAGATGTGGTGAACTGCTTCTGTAAACATGATAACTTAGAGACCCCCTACATGGCAGTTTTATTCTGTTACATGTCCCTGTGAGTCCAAATAGTGCAACATTATCACTGTTGTTGTTATGTGCAGTCAAGTTGCTTGTGACTCATACAACAGCCCTAAAACCGGCCCTATTCTGTGCCATCCTTATTGTCTGCCACACCTACCCGCATTACTTCAGTCACTGAATCAATCCATCTCATGCAACATGCCCCAAGTATGTCAGACAAAGCTTTAGGATTTTTGCCTCCAAGGAGCACCCTGGTTTCACCCTCTCTAGGATAAACATTTTGTTCTCCTGGCAGCCCATGGTATATTCAACACTATTCTACAGCACTACAACTTAAAGGGAACAATTCCCTATCATCCGAAGTCATTGTCCAGTTTTTTGACACATAGCAAGTGATTGTGAAGACTATGGCTTGTATCAGGCACACCTTAGTCTCCAGATTGACATCATTGTTCTTCAGTACTCTGGAGCGATCCCTGACAGCAGATGTTTTCACTTGATCTTAGCCAAAAGGCCAAGAAGTGATGACAGCAGATGTTTTCAATGCAATTTGTCTTGGCACCCACTTCCTAAACAACATACCTCTGGAAACTCTATGAACTTTGATAAATGTCAGTAGAA
>NW_006399797.1:19645774-19662657 GCF_000299155.1 Elephantulus edwardii | reverse complement strand
GGTTTTCGAAGGCCTGCTATTTCAGAAGTGGATGGCCAATCCTTCTTTCTAGTCTATCTTAACTTGAATGTTTAGATTTAGAACAGTATTTTACTGACAAGGATTTTACTGAAAGGATCAATTCCCCAATTATAGAAGTAACTAATAGATTCAGTGTTGCTCCCCGCCCTTGGTGTATGTGTCTTGACCCACCTCTTTCCCTACTCCACCAGCATCCCCTTCCACACCTGCCTATGCCATTCATCACCTCTCTCCCCTTACCCAGCTCTTGATATGATGGCTTAGGTCTCAAGACTTCTTGGCTTCTGTGATTCCTAACACCTTGTGCTGCTGTCAGTTTTTTATGCTGTGGCTAGTATCTCTTGAATTTAGTTTAGGAGTCTCTAAGTCCAAATACTTGCTACTGGTATTTGGAAGCAGGACTGGCATCTACTTCATAAACAACCTATCTCTGGAAACTCTGTGAACTTTGACAAATGTCAAGAATTATAGAAAGACTTCAAGCCTTTTGTTCATAGGGTCACTATGAGTCACACTCAACTCAATTGCAGTCAACAAGAAGTATTAGGGAAGGCTTCTTATGTCAGATGGTTTTGAGGAAAAGTTCCATGCCTTGAACCTCTGCTCCAGGACTGACTTCTTGTGCTTTTCTTCTATTTGCAGTACTCTGCTGACACAAAATGATATTTTCACAGGAGAAGGTGATGTGTCCTCTAGATATGCTATGTAAGCATTGGCCCAAGAGACCAAAAGTATTTTAACTCTCAGATCCAGTCTGCCAGATTTCTGGAACTGTGGGTGTTACCTGCAGTGAGTGGACTGAGGTGAAAAATAAAACATTATCGTTACTCAACTCAATTTAAATTTAAAAAGTTTCCAGTGCATCCATGTGAGCATCACAAACTTTTCCCAACAGGGTGAAAAGAAAACCTACAGACTGGGAACAAACATTTGGTAATATCATTTCAGACAAGAGTCTTATAAGTTTACAGAATACTCCTGGGTCTCCACTGACTTTGCTCTTTCTCTCGCTTGTTCTGTTTTTTAAACCAATTTTACTTTATGAAAATGTCCATGGACATTAGTAATAAATTTCTAGAGTAATAAAAAAATTATAACCCAATTACAAAATGGGCAAAAGGCATGGAAAGAATTTTCACAGACATATGAAGAAATGCTCCAAATCAATGGCAATAAGAGATGCAAATCAAAACCACAATGAAGTATAATCTCACTCCAGTAATAGTGGCAAAGTTTAACAGGGAAGCAAGTATTAAATGTTGAAGAGGGTGTGGCAAGGTAGACAGAAACTCTTATACATTGCTGGTGGGATTGTAAAATGGTACAACCGCTCTGGAAGGCAGTTTGGCATTTCCTCAAAAAGCTGAACATAGAAATTCCATATGACCCAGCTATTCCACTACTTGGGACATACACTGAAAAAACAAGAACTGAGGCACAAAGTAAGATTTGTACACCAATATTCATAGCAGCATTAGTCACTATTGCAAGAACATGGAAACAGCCAAATGTCCAACCACAAATAAATGGTTTGAGAAATTACAGTACAGTCGCACAACAGAATACTATGCAGCACGCAGGAGCAGTGATTTTGTAAATTATTACCTAACTTGGGAGGGACTGGAGAGCAATATGCTGAGTGAACTAACTCAGTCCCACAAGGATAAATATTGTATAAAATCATTATTGTAGAATGAGTATAGGATCCAAGAGGGCTGGGGAGGGTAGAAACAGAGAGATGAGATGTGCAGGGGGGATAAGGGAATTAATCATGGAGTTGTACAATTTGATGGGGGGGGCATGAGGGAAACGGAAAGAATTTGTTCTTGTAAACAATGTATTCAAATTCTGTGAATAAACTAGTAGGGAAAAAAAGACGTTTCCTGTGTGTGCAGACCACTGTACTAGTACTAACATGGATGGAGGTGCAAGCACAGATTAATCAAGTATAATTCCTAATCTTCCCTGCACTTTCAGACATTGACTTGGAAGGTGAGTTTGAAACTAGCACAGGTACAAGCACATAGTAATCAAGTATAACTCCAAATCTTCCCTACACTTTTAGACAATGACTTGGAAGGTGAGTTTTAATCTGCATTTGATTCTTAGTTCTGGCACTTACCAACTCTATTACCTCGACAAAGTTTCTTATTTTTTCTGTAACTAGGGTTTATTTTTTGTGAACTGAGAATAATAATAATATCCATCTTGATGGAAAGGAGCCTTGATAGCATGATGTGTACTGTGTGGTGCTGGGTTGCTAACTGAAATGTCATTGGTTTGAATTCACCAGCTGCACCACAGTCTCTTCCTGATTTACAATCTTGGAAACTAATAAAGGTTCACTCTAAGTCAAGAGCAACTCTACAGCAATTGTGTGCCTTCAGTTTTGGTTTACCTTTATGAAGCTGTTAAGGGGAGTCAGTGAGCTAATATGGATAAGGCACTTGTAAGACTATATGGAGCAGAGCAAAATATTACTAGTTTTGTTTTTATAGTTTAGGGAGCTCTGGTGGCCTATGTTACTATTGTGATAATCTTAATACACTAGAGGAGATTATATAAGCCTAATAAAAATGATTGGTGATAGAACAAAAGCATAATTATAATGCTCTGATAAAGAGGTGTTTAAAAAAAAATCCTAAATTAGCCTCGTGGAACCTTGGTAGCACAGTCCATAGCATAGTCTACAACTGATAACCAAAAGCCTGTTTTGTCTGCCTCTGGAAGTTCTAATCCACTAGCAGCTCTTTGGAATAAAGATGGACAATCTCCTCTAGTTATGATTTACAGCCTCATAAATATGATGGGAGGTCACTATGAGTTGCAACTGATTGGACAGTGGTAAGTTAGGTTTTGAAATTAGCCTTGGGAAAAGAGGAACAAACCAAGCAGAGTTGATCATTTTTGCAGGTTCTTTAAATACTACCCCTTTTTACCATCAAATGAATAATAATATCTTGAAAACATCAGTTGATGGCAACACAGAATTATATATGGGAAAGCAGTCTTGCTTTTAAATTCAACAAATCGCCCAGCTCAGCAAAGGGGATTCCAGCACAGACCAAGAAAACAAAATGAAAAGCTCTTAAAGTACCCTCTAAATACCTTAATGGGTTATCCAGAGAGAGAAAAAAAAAATGTTATAGGAAAATAGAATTTTTAAGTAATAATCTCTCCTTCCCCACTGATTGTTCTTGGTGAACTTTTTAGATATTAGTTACGTGACAGAATTAGCATTCACCTCATGGATAGGACCTATTTAAAATATTTTGTGTTATCAAGGAGGAACTCTATTCAAGAGAGTCTTTGGGGAAGTGAAATTATTTAGTGACTAATTTTCAGGCCTAAAGTTAGTTGAATTATATTTTGGAGGGGAAGGAAAGAAAGCCTTTTACTATAGGAAATCATAAAGAAATTAAAGGGAAATAGTGAAAAATAAAGATGTATATTTTAGAAAAATGATGATAAATGGGACCAAGTCTTGAATATTAATTGTGGTGAGGGAAAGAGAACAAGAAGAATGTAAATAAGAGAAGAAAAAAAACCCTCAAAACTCATCCCCTGATGTTTAATGTTCACTAAAAATAATTTTTAAAATAGTTGACTAATGTCAATTCCATTTACTCTTTTTCTAAATCAATTAATGTGTATAAGAAGCTCTTGATATTTTTGTTTTCTCATTCATTCATGACTAAGGTGCACCTGACCTAAGCCACAGTATTTTAAATTGTTTCACATTCATGCAAAAGTTGAACAATCTATATATGTAACCTAAGAACTGATGCCTTAGAACTGTGGTGTTGGTAAAGAATGTTGAATATATTATAAACTACGACAAGAACAAACAAATCTATCTTTTTAAAAAAAATAATTATTTTGTACTTTTAAGCTGTAAGTATGTGAAGATGGCAGAACAGGCGCAGCAGTCCGTGCTGTTTGTATGTCTAGGTAACATTTGTCGATCACCCATTGCAAAAGCAGTTTTTAGAAAACTTGTCATTGATCAAAACCTTTCAGATAAGTGGATCATTGACAGTGGTGCTGTTTCTGACTGGAATGTGGGCTGGTTACCAGATGCAAGAGCTATAAGTGCCTAGGAAATCATGATACTAAAACAGCTCATAAAGCCAGACAGGTTACCAAAGAAGACTTTGCTCTATTTGATTATATACTATGTATGGATGAAAGCAATCTGAGAGATTTGAATAGGAAAGTAATCAAGTTAAAAATTGCAAAGCTAAAATTGAACTACTTGGAAGCTATGATCCACAAAAACAATGTATTATAGAAGATCCCTATTATGGGAACAACTCCAATTTTGAGACTGTGTACCAACAGCGTGTTAGGTGCTGCAACGCCTCTTCGGAGAATGCTCATTAATGCTGTGTTCATTCCTTGTTAAAAGCCAACAAGATGAACACCTTTACAGTGATGCTCTACATCTTTTAAATCAATCTATGTGTTACAGTGTAATGTTCTATAGTTCAAGGCCATAACTATTTCTTCAGTTAATTTCCTGTTTCTTACCTTAAAAAATAAATGTGGATGGGAATCAGTTATAATTGGAAGCAGAATAAATATTTTTTTTAATTCAGACTATTTATGGGTTATATCAGGTATTTTAAAATTAGTTAAACCTCCCACTTTGCCCTCATTACTGACAAAATAGTAAAACAGCAAAATAATTTTGCATGTGTGTTGCAGCAAGGTCATTTTCTGGTGTTTGGCAGGTATGCTTGGCAGGTGTATGGCCATCACTCGGATTTGTTCCATTATAACCTTAATCTCTCAGTTCATTGAAACTTTAAATAGACTATTCTACCTCTCTAGTAAATGACATGAGTAAGTGTATGAAGGACAAATGTCCTCCCATTCCAATATTACCTCTCATCTTTTTATCCCAAGGCCTTTTGGTGAAGAATATCCCCACATAGGAATTCACAGTCTAGATTAGACATAAGTTATAAACACCACATACTCGTAATATACACTTGTATGTTAAAAGAATATGGACAGATTTAGGAAATCTTTAACATCTTTGTTAACTCTTGATTTTTGACCATTTCATAAGGAAGTCAATTTCTCTATTCTTCCTTGAATGACTTTGTTTTCGCTAATTGAATTCTGTCAGAGACTGTTTGCTGTTTAATGTTTGACAGACATGTTTTTTCATTATATGCACCTATAATGCAGATGTCAAATATATATTGACTTAGGTGGGAAAAAGAATTTTAAAAGTTGGAAATAGAAAGTCTTGTTATGCTTAAATTCCTAAATATTAATAAGTTAATAATTATGAGTGTTCAATAAGTTTATAGGAGAATATAGGCAATTTCTGTATACCTTGAGACACTGTAATATATTCATTTGAATACATATCAGAAAAGATTGTTTTCAGAATAAAACGGAAAATATAAAACAAATTATTCTGATTTATTTATAAAATTTGAATACATTGTCTTTCACGAAAGATCCTTCCCATTTCTTCACCCCACCCACCCACTGAATTACACCCTACCTCCCCACCCATCCTCATCCCTCTCTTTCCACCCTCCCCCTGCCTTGGATCCTCTTACTCATTCTATGATAATGGTCAAACAAATCTATCTTGAAGGAAGCAAGGATAATGAAACTTCATCTCACATATTTTGAGCATGTTCTCAGGAAAGGCCAGTCTTCGGAGAAGTACATCATACATCATGCTTGTAAAAGTGGAGGACCAGTGAGGGTCAGTGAGGGAGAGGAAGGTACTCAATAAAATGGATTAACACAGTGATGACAATTATAGGCTTACAGATTGTGAGGATGGTACTGAATTAGGTAGGGATTTGTTCTGTTATAGGTGGGGTCACTATGACTGGGAGCTGACTTAATAGCACCTACCAACTGACGGTGGCCCCATCTGTACAGAGTACAGCTGCTGCCCAGGGTTTTCTGTGACTCTTCAGAAACAAGTCCCAGGCTTTTCCACTGAGAGATCTCTAGATGAGTTTGAACTGCTACCATTTGGGCTAATAGTCAAGCACTTTATTTGTCCCACTGAGCGACTCCAGATAAACTTCTCATATTCTCTATAAACTTGAAAATATTATCTTCTTGGGGGAAAAAGAGGAATGAAATTAAGTGTGATTATGATGGAATATTCTTTCCATATCCCATAATGGATTGTGTGGTACATCAACAATTTAAATTATTGCAAAATTGTACCCTGACTTTAGGACTTATAAAGGAAGTATTTTCAAAAGAGGTCACTGCCTAAACAATTCCTTTAATCAACAATCAGAGGATTATTCAACTGAGGGTGCCAAGCTCTCTGCAGGGGTACCATGGTGGTGCATCACTTCCTTAGTCGCCATCACTGAAAGAAGAGGATCAAATGCAGTTTTAAATGCAGATTTTTGGTTTCTTCAGTTCTCTTTCATCTTCTTAAAAGTGATTACTGGACTTAATCATGTTTCCTCTATATTATTAACTAATTTTAACTTCTTCCTCTCTTAGTTTTTAGTCTGGTTTTGTTTGTTTGTTTTTACAGTGCACTGGAGAGAGAGAGAGCCCAGTTTTAAGTTCTCTGTGGATTTCAGGTTTTTCTGTTCAAGCCTTGAGGGAGGCTACAATGAAAAGTAGGAAAATACTAATTAAAAGCCATGAGGACAAGAAGTTTTGGTGCTAGGAAATGTGGGCTCAATTTTCCTTGTCACAAGCTGTACCAAACAGCAGTTTTTGGTTTTGATTATGGTATTACTTGCTATTTTAATAAACATGAACCAGCATTCAAACTTTTAATATCCTGCTGGTTTAACTATTTCCAATGACCTATCCAGCTCTTTTAAATAGCCTTTGTTTTAACATTTTAATTTGTTTGGCTCAGCCTCACCTTAGAATGTTGTAGGCTTCATGGTAAACTCTTTTATAAGTTGATTTCCAGAATCATAGGCAATCTTTTCTCCCCCTTCACCCCTAACTAAGTGTTTCCTCATGTGCCAATATTGGTGGTGCTGACAGCTCTCCTGTCTTGTTTTATCTGGTTCCCACAGTAAGTATGAGAGACAAACACAAGAATGCACCCAGTGTTGACTAGACACATCAAGACGGCGGCAGTACTTACAGCTCCTCAAGGAAGCGGAGATTGTGCAGGGGGTTCAGGGGCAGCTGACTGATGTTGTTCATACTGAGATCTCTGGAGGGGAAAAAAACAGACAGCGTGTGAGGATCGGCATATGCCACCACAAGGAAATCCAGCTGTTCCATTCACACATTTTCAAGCCATACTGTTGAACGGACTCATTCCTTTGCTTGACAAACGATTTGCTATTTCACTTCTTAAACATATTCCTTTCCTCCCACTTCAGCCCCTTCCCCCCAACCACCATGCCTCTCGATCAAGTTAGAGACCCTCAGAGGAGCTTATATGGAATTCAAAATGATTTAAGCCATTCACGATCACGGTTGTTAGTCTTCATGTTTAGAATTATGTGAGCAGGACAGCAAAGGAAACAGACGCAACTCAACTCTGGCCATAGTTCAACTTTGTGTCTTGCATTAAATGTTGTGACAAAAAGAAATGTCTTCACCATGCATGTCTCTAAGTCCTGTTTCTCTGGGATATTAAGCACCTTGTAAAAACAAATGTTTTGATTCAAAGAAACTTAAAAACAAAACAAGACAGGGGGATAAAAAAAGTCTATTCCTTCCTTCTAACATGTTCCTTTTGCAGGTTCTCGGATTGCATTAAATAAGTGAAATGAACCATAAAACAAGGGTGTAATGTGATCCCGCTCTGTAGCACACTTCCTGCTGGGCCTGCACAGTAGTTCCTGGCACAGGAAACAACAAGCCACTTTGGGCAGAACTCAATCAATTTATGCTTTAAGTAAAACTTTTGTGTCATGAGATTTTATTCCAGTTTTACTTTCATAGTTCTTGTCTTTCTTATAATCCAACCGCAACACTGGTATAAACTATATTTACCTCACAAACTGATGGGCAGATTCTAATCAAGATCAATACAGGCTTCTATTCAAAGGTTGACTTTAAAAGTGAGTTGTTATGGAAATCTGAAGATTCAGAACTAATGCCACTGTAATTCTGGGTCAGGTCTAAAATCAAACCAAATATGTTGCTGTCAATTCATTCAGACTTGGGGTGACCCTGTGTGTTACAGAGTAAAACAGCCCTGTAGAGTTCTCTAGGCTGTAATCTTTATGGAGGCAGATCACCAGGCCTTCTGGGCCTTGAGCCGCTAGTGAGTGGTTTCAAATCACCAACTTTTCCATAAGTTGTTGCTGTTGTTAGATGCTGTTGAAGTGACTGCAACTCCTGACAACCTTAAGAACAAAAGGTCAAAACCTAGACAGATCCTTCACCACCCTATCTCCACCATGCTCACGTCTTTACATTAGTTGTGGTTGTTATATACTGTTGTTGTTGTTGTTATGTGCCCTCTAGTCGCTTGTGACTCATAGCTACCCTGTTGAGTCAGAACCAATTCATAGCTGACCCTCCAGAGGGTTTTCAGAGCCAGTTAACCACATGGTAGGAAATTACCCATCTTTATCTTGCAGAACAGCTGGCAGATTCAAACTGTGCGCCTTTGGGTTGGCAGCTCAACTCCTTACCACTAAGCCACCAGAGCCTCCTTACATTAGTGGTTAAATGCAAACCATTTGTGACACTCAAGAACAGATCTACATACTGAAAAGTTTTGTTTGTTTTTTTTTTAAGCAAAAAAGCTTTTTTTGCGGGTCTCAGGCTCTCGGGTCCAGTTCCCTTACTCAGGCAGGGAAGGGGGTTGGGGGGAAGAGACGGACAGGATGGCAGGATGGGTTAGAGAAGTTTGCACATGGCGTTAAGAAGAAGTGGCGTTTTAAAAGACTGCGGTGGGGAAGGGGCTATCTCCTGGCAGAGGAAGTAGTTGTATAGCTCGTTGAATGGCTGCCGCTGTTGCCACTCTTGGTGACACCAGTGATGCTCTTAAGCTAGTAGTCTCTTGGCAGAGAAAGTAGTCGTGGAGCATGCTGATTGGCTGTGACTACTGGCGCTAGCTGCTGACGCGTCAGGCGGGCTGTCTCTTGGTTGAAGAAATAGTGGTGTTGGTGAGTCAGCCCAGCAGGCCTATTAGAATGCATCAAGTGTTTAGAGGGAGCAGGAAAGGAGAAACTGAGATACGAATTGATTGGGTATACCCCTCCCCCTTCTCCTTATTTTCTTTCTTCCTTCAATTCTGTTAACTTTCAACATCCGATCTATGGTTTATAGCTTTATAGGGAGATAAGACATGAAAAGCGTCATTACCTCTGTTACTGAATCAATCCATTTCATCCAGGGTCTTGTTTTCCTGCTCCGTCCCTCTACCCTTCCAAGTTTGGTGTCCCTTTCCAAGACTGGTCCCTCCATGCAACATGCCCAAAGTGATAGGCCTGCAGGGCCAACTCACGAATCCTGTGACTTGGCCTCAAGGAAATAGAAACTGTAAAGATTTTCCAAGCCTTCTGATGCTCCAACCTACCTCGCTATCTGCAAAGTTGTTTTGAGATAAGATTATAAACTTCTTTTAAACCTGAATTGTTGTTCTTAATTGAAGTGGGCACTTTGGTATGATCACTTGATTCCTGTAACAAATACTTGCTTTTATTAAGTGATGTTAAGAATTGAGGGATCACTTATTCTCAGTCTGTAAAAACACATAAGAACATGCAAGGAAGATATAATATTTTTGTTACATGGTTTAGGTCACCGTGTGTGTGTGTGTGTGTGGGGGGGGAATCCAAGCAGTTTTACTGCCAATTTGAATCTTTAGGGAGTTGTGCTGTCAATTCAAAGGCCACACCTTTCTGGTGGTTCAAATCCATCAGCTTGTCCTCAGGATCAAGATGGGTAATCTCTTGTAATTTATAGTCCCAGAAATGCAATGGAGGGGCAATGATGAGTTAGTCAAAACTCAACAGCAATGAGCTGAGTTGCAGTGCTAACTTGCTCAAAAGCCAAATCACCATCCTTATTGTCATGACGAATTCTGGCTGTACTTTTTCCAAAACAGACATCTTTTTTCTTTAGGAACTCCATGTCAATATTCTCTGCCAACACCACTATTCAATGGCATCAGTTCTCTTTCAGTCTTCATTATTCATCATCCAGTCACATTCATATGAGGTAACTGAAACCTACTCCTCAGAGTGATACCTTGCTCTTTAGTAGTTTGAAAGGATCCTTTGCAGCAGATTTGTCAAATTCAAGACATCATTTGATTTCTTGACTGCTGTTTGTAGGAACTACCAGTTTGTCATATTGTGGTGGCTTGTGTGTTGCTATGATGCTGGAAGCTAAGGTACTGGGTCACCCACAGTGAACAGGCTTCAGCAGAATTTCCAGACTAAGACTAGAAAATAGGATTGGCAGTCCACTTCTGAGCATAATTGGCCAGTGAAAACTCTATGCATTGCAGGGGAACACTGATACATTGCCTTAAGATAGGCCCCTTAGTCTAGAATGCACTCCAGATATGACTAGGGAAGGGCTACCTCCTCAAAGAAAAGTCTACCTTAATGATGTGGATGGATGGAATAAATTGTTAAGAATCTTCATATACACAATTTGTTGATGTTTGTTGTTGGTAGGTGCCATCAAATTGCTTGAAATTCATAGCAACCCAATACACAACAGCTCTGAACCCTGCTATATCCTGAGCCAACTTTATTGTCTCTGACATACCCACCTCCATTACCCGAGACACTGAGTTAATACATCTCATCAAGGGTCTTCCTTTCTTGCTCTGTCTCTCCTCCCTCACAGCATGATGTCCCTCCTTGTAACATCTAAAATACATCAGATGAAGTCTCAGAATCCTTGCCTCCAAGGAGGATTCACCCTCTCCAGAATGAATCTGTTCTCTTAGCAGTCCATGGTCTAGTCAATACTCTTCTTCCAGCACCACAGTTCAAAAGCATCAATTCTCTTTCTGTCATCCACAGTCATTCCAGATTTCTGATGCATAGTACATAATTGCAAAGACCATAGCCTGGATCATAGCTTAGTCTCCAGATTGACATTGTTGCTCTTCAGTACTCTGGAAATGTCGTTGACAGCAGACTTTCCCCAGTACAATTTGTCTTTTGATTTCCAGTTCATTTTTTATACCAAGAGCATTGATTGTGGAGACAAGCAAACTAAAGCTATTAACAATCTCAATCTCTTCATCCTCTATTATGATGCTGCCAATCGGACCAGTGGTGAGAATCCTTGTTTTCTTGATGTTGAGCTTCAATCCATACTGAAGGCTGCAGCCCTTGACCTTCAGCAGCAAGTGCTTCAGGTCCTCCTCAGTTTCAGCAAGCAAGATTGTGTCATCTGCATAATGCAGACTGTTGATGAGTCTTTCTCCAATCCTAATGCCATATTCCTCCTTATAGAGTCCAGCCTCCCAGATGATTTGTTCTGCATATAGATTGAAAAGGTATGTAAATAGGACACATATCTGGCATACACTCTGATTTTAAACCATGCAGTGTTTCCTTGCTCTGTTCTCATGACTGCCTCTTGGTCCAAATATAGGTTTCACATAAACAAACAATCAACTGTTTGTTCTTTTCAGAGTTAGCCACAGTTTGTTGTGATCCACACAGTCAAATGCATTTGTGTACATAGTCAATGTTACACAGACATTCGTTTGGTATTCTCTGCTTTTGGCTAAGATCCATCTAACATTAGCTATAACATCCTTAGTGCTACGACCTCTTCTAAACCCATTCTGCACATCTGGCAGTTCTCTGTTATGTGCTTCTAGATCCATCTTGAAATATAATGTGAGGGACAGGATAATATTCATATATATAAAAGGAAGTCTAGTGAATATCACTATCATTAGAGCCAAAGAGGAGGAAAGAGAAGACTTCTACCAACTTTTGAAGCCAGAAATTGATTGAACATGCAAACAAAACATATTAATAATAATTGGTGAATGGAATGTAAAAGTTGGAAACAGGGAAGAAGGATCAGTAGTCAGAAAACATGAAATTCATGACAGAAATGATGCTGGAGACAGAATAATAGAATTCTGTACAATCAATGATCTATTCATTGCAAATATTATAAGAAACATAAATACAGACTATACAAATGAATTTCACATGATGGTATTCATAGGCATCAGATTGACTACATCTGTGGGAAGAATCACTGGAGAAGCAGTATATCTGCTGTGAAAACTAGGCCAGGTGCTCATTGTGGAACAGACAACCAACTACTCATATGCAAGTTCAAGCTAAAGCTAAGGAAGGTTAAAACAAAATCCACAGGAACCAAAATTTGACCTCAAGGTTATCCCACTTGTATTTCAAAACTGTCTCAGGGACAGATTTGAGACCTTGAACACTAATGAGGAAATACTAAATGAGCTGTGAGAAGATATAAGAAATATTATACATAAAAATGCAAAAGATTATTAGAAAGGCAGAGGAGGAAGAAAAGACCAAGATAGATGTCAAATGAGATTCTTTATGTTGTAGTAGAACACTGAGAAACCAAACAAAGGGAAGAAATAAAGAAATTAAGGAGCTGAACAGAAGATTTCAAAGGGCAGCACAAGGAAGACAAAGGATTGTATTATAATAAAATGTTCAAAGAGCTATAGTAAGAAAATCAAAGGGTCAATCTCGTCATTTCTTAAGCTGAAGGAACTGAAGAGGAAATTCAAGCCTTGAGTTACAATGCTTAAGGATGCTTTGTGTAAATGATTCAAG
Source organism: Elephantulus edwardii (assembly GCF_000299155.1). NCBI lineage: Eukaryota > Metazoa > Chordata > Mammalia > Macroscelidea > Macroscelididae > Elephantulus > Elephantulus edwardii. The sequence goes on along the minus strand of NW_006399797.1, from coordinate 19,649,899 downwards.
AAACAGTAAAAGAAAATGGAAGGAGTATACTGAGTTACTGTACCAAAAAGAATTGGCTGACAGAGAAGAATTTAATGAAAAAACATATGAGCAAGAGTCTATGGTGATGAAGGAAGACTTTCAAGCTTTTCTGAAGGAATTGGCAAAACACAAGGTCCCAGGAACTGATGGCATACCAATTGATGTATTTCAACAAGCAGATGCTGCCCTGAATGTGCTCACGAAATTGTGCCAAGATATCGAGTACAACCACCTGGCCAACTAACTGGAAGAGACCCATATTTGTTCCAATTTCAAAGAAAGTTGAAAGGTGACCCAACAGCAGACATTACATTATTGATAATATCATTCATATCATATGAAAACAACAATACACACAATATGTATATTCTTGGAGAGGGACGTCATGCTTGGGAGGGTGGAGGGACGGCGCAGGAGAGGAAGGCCCTCTATGAGGTGGATTGATTCAGTGACTGGGATAATTGGGATGGGAGTGTCAGAGACAGTGCGATTGGCACAGGACAGAGCGGAGTTTAGGGCTGTTGTACATAGGGTCGCTATGAGTCGCAGGCGACTCAATGGCACATAACAACAACAACAACAACAACATGTATATTCTATTTTTTATTCAGTAGAGATTATGAAATTTCTAGATAAATATCCAAATCTTACTCTCAACTTATTCTCTGCAGCGATAGGTGCAACAAAAGCATTGGTTAGCAATTTTCTTCCTATTTTCATATTAATAAACAGAATGTTTAGGTTCCTTTCAGTTTGCTCTACTTTGAGTTAGGAACAATAGAATGTGAAACTGTGCTACAGATGACTGGTATTTGCAAAGCGAGGATGCTCATTTAAAGATGAGCAAAGTATGGGTTCAGATAGGTTCTTCTTGGTTCAGTTATGGCTAACATAGCAGAGATAAAATGGACACAAATTTGTAAAATCTGAGGGTAACAGAACAATATCTGTAAGGGAAAAATTATGAGTTGATTCCCTGCTAGAAAGTAATCTCCGTCTTCTTTAGAAAATGATAGCAGTGTGGACACTACATATCATCAAATCTCTTGACTGGCGTGTCTGGAAAGAGTGGTACTCCACTCAAAAATGGCAGATGCCAACACTGCTTTTACTGAGTGTCACTCTCCACTATCTGGGTGTAATTCAGACTTCTACATTAGGCCCCTGAAAGGGCTCACTATACCTCTCCCAAGTCTCCTATCTAAGAGGTTCAACTTGTAATTTTGTCCTGATTTTCCTGTGTTTGCCTTGAATAAAGTGGAGTTTAGTCCTTGAAAAAGATGAGGATCAGAGAGGCGAGAATGTCTTCATGCTACAAGTATTTTATGAAGGGTCTCAGAGCTGGAAATTAGGTCTCTCTCCTTGCCCTAGATATTTTGCTTTCTTTTTAAAATTTTTTTTAGTAAACCTCATTCTCATTTACAATCTGTCCATATTCTGGTGCTTAGACGTAACTTTTCCCTTTTGTAATACTATTTGGCCATTCTGTCCATTGGAACACATGTAACCTTAGTAATAAATGAATGGTCTTAAAATAATTTCTAAGCCTGCACTTTTTAAACTATTATTTTGTAATTTTCTTATGTTCCCCATACCCTATGTTGTACATGATTTGTTCAGTTTCCTAAACTCAGTAAAACCACATAATGACTTTCTTAATATTTTCATCTTTTACAGAAGTGTTGCAATTCAGTTTGAAGAGTTGGTCTCTATGTAAAAACATTTCACGAGTAGTGGAGAATTCAAGTATGGTGAAACAGTCAAACATTATAGTGTTATACTATCTAATCTGGTTCTTTTCTGTGTTAATAGCCACATCTAGAAATCTAGAAGTATTTACAAATAGAACATATCCTGAAGCAGTAAGTATCTCAACTCTAGAAGAGCCGTCAACTATACATTGTAATCAATTGTTGTTGTTGTTATTGTTAAGTGCCATTGAGTTGCCTGTGACATGGGGTCGCTCTGTACAATAGCTCTCAACTCTGCTCTATCCTGAGACAGTCTCATTGTCTCCAACATATTTACCCCCATTACCCCAGTTCTTGTGTCAATCCATCTCATATCAGGTCTTCCTCTTCTGCAATGCCCCTCCACTTTTCCAAGCATGATGTCTTTCTCCAGGGACTGGTCCCTCCTGGTTACATCCCCAAAAATATGAGAGACAGAGCCTCAAATTCCTTGCTTTCAAGGCTCAGCCTGGTTTCACCTTCTCCAAGATAAAAGTTCTTATTTTCTTGAGAGCCATGGTATATGTTCAATACTCTTCTGCAGCACCACAACTCAAAGAAATCAATAATTCTTCTGTCATTTTTGGTCATTGTCCAGCTCTCTGATGCTTAAAGTAGTCACAAAGACCATGGCCTGGATCAGGCATATCTTAGTCTCCAGACTGGCATCGTTGCTCTTCAGCATTTTTGGGAGGTCCCAGACAGTAGCCTTCCAACAGAGCAGTTTGTATTTTTGATTTCTTGACTGCTGGAGCTAAGAGAGTTGATTGTGGAGCTGAACAAGCTGAAATTGTTAACAACTTCAATCTCTTTTCCATCTATCATGGTGCTGCCAACTGGCCCAGTGGTGAGAATCTTTATTTTCTTGCTGTTGAGCTTCAATCCATACTGAAGACTACAATTCTTGACCTTCTGTAGCAAATACTTTCGGTCCTCCTCAGTTCCTCTGAGCAAGATTATATCATCTCCATATAGCTAGTTGTTGATGAGCCTTCCTCCAAACCTGATGCCACATTCCTCCTCATAAAGTCCAGCCTTCCAAATAATCTATTCCGCATATGGATTGAAAAGATATGGAGACAGGATACATCCCTGATGCATTCCTTTCCTGATTTTGACACATGCAGTATTTCCTTGCTTTGTTCTGATGACTGCTTTCTAGTCCAAAGGTAGGTTTGCATGAGCACAATCAAGTGTTCTGGTATTCCCTTTCTTCTCAAGGTTAGCCATGATTCGTTGTGATCCACACAGTCAAATGCCTTAGCATAGTCAATGAAACAGACATTCCTCTGATAGTCTTTGCTTTCAGGATGGATTAATTTGACATTGGCGATAATGCCACTGGTGCCATGACCTCTTATGAATCCAGCCTTTATTTCTGCTAGTTCTCTGTTGAAGTACTCCTGTTCCAGTCACTTTTGGATAATCTTCAGCAGGATTTTGCTTGATGTCAGTGATACTGTCGATAATTTCCACTCTCTGTCGGGTCACAATTTTTTTGAATGGGAACAAACATGGATCTCATCCAGGCAGTTGTCCTCCAGATTTCTTGTCATATCTTGGTGATCAGAAGCAGGGAAACATCTGTCTGTTGAAATATGTCATTTGGTATTGCATCCTTAGGGCAAATCCTGGGGCCTTGTCCTTAACTAGCTCTTTCAGAACAGCTTGAACTATTCCTCCTTCACCACCATTGCCTCTTCTCATATGCTATTTCATGAAATTCTTTGGTGTCAGCCAATTCTTTTTGATAGTGCAACTCCTTATACTCCTTCCATCTTCTTTTAATGCTTCCTCGATTATTCTGTATTGTGCCTATAGCATCCTTAAGTACTGCAACTCGAGGCTTCAATTTGTTCTTCAGTTCTTTGAGCTTAAGAAATGCCAAGCAAGTTAGGCTGTTTTAGTTTTCTAATTACCGCTTTTTGCACATTTCATTATAATACTTTGTTTTGTCTTCCTGAGCTGCCCTTGAAAATCTTCTATTTAACTCCTTAACATCTATCCTTTTCTTTGGCTTCTCAGTGCTTTAGTGCAATATTCAGAGTCTCTTCTGCATCCATTTCAGTCTTTTCCCCCTCTGTCTTTGCAATGACCTGTTGTTTTCTTCATGAATGATATTCTTCCAAATCTCATCTAGTCTTCATTCATTAGTGTTCAAGGCCTCAAACCTGTTCCTTAGGTGATTTTTAAATTCAGGTGGATAGTTCTTGTTGTTGTTATGTGCCATCGAGTCGCTTGCGACTCATAGCGACCCTATGTACAAGAGCTCTAAATGCTGTTCTATCCTGTGCCAATCTAGCCATCTCAAATGCACTTATTCCCACCGCTCCAGTCACAGAATCGATCCATCTCACCAAAGGTCTTCCTCTCC
>NW_006399797.1:19608715-19643444 GCF_000299155.1 Elephantulus edwardii | reverse complement strand
TATTCACTGGACTTCCTTGTATGCGTATGGATATTATCCTGTCGCTCACCACATTGTATTTCAGGATGGATCTAGAAATGACTTTTTAAATTATGAAACCAATCCCATTTTTTGTCACCTTTTCATCCCCAGCATAGTAAATCATATAATCATCTGGTAAAATATTGGTTGCTGTAGATTTGATTTAATTTTCTTTAGCTTTAATTTGAACTAGCATATGAGTAGTTGATGATCTGCTACACAATCATCATTTGGCTAGTTTCCACTGCTGATATTAAGCTTCTCCAAAGATTCTTTCCACAGATGTAGTTGATCTGATTCCTATGTCTACCATCAGGTGAAATCCATGTACATGATCTGTGTTTATGTTTCTTATAAAAGGTATTTGCAATGAATAAATCTTTGATTGTTCTGTCACCAAGTCTACATTTTCCAAATACTGATCCTTCTTCCCTGTTCCTAACTTTTGCATTCCAGTCATCCATTATTATTAATGCAGTTAGTTGGATGTTCTATTAATTTCTAACTGCAAAAGCTGGTAGAAAGAATCTATTTCCTACTCTTTGTCTCTGGTTGTTGGTGCATATATCTGAATGATAGTGGTATTAACGGAACTTCCTTGTATGTTTATGGATATTATCCTGTCATTCATTCCATTGCCTTTTCAGAGGCAGTAAATTGCCAGGGAGAAGATTGCCCATTCTTTTCCTCCAAAGCAACTGGTGGATTCATAGAGCGTGCCTTTGAGATTGCAGCACAATGCTTACCACTAGGCCACCAACAGTTGGAGAGGCTATTCCTTAGATGGAACGTCGTGCTAGGGAAGGTGGAAGGATGACCAAAGAGAAGAAAACCCTCAACCAGGTGGACTGACACAGTGTATGCAGCAATAGGCTCAAGTGTGTCAGAGATTGTGAGGGTGGCACAGGATAGAACAGGGTTCAGATCTGTCTTTCACAGAGTTGCTATGAGACATACTCTACTTAACGGCACTTGACAACACAACACAAGTACCTTCTACATTCTGTCGGGATTCTTAGGGTCATTTAAAAAATCAAAATCAAACCCACTGCTCCAAATTGATTCTGATTTATAACTATCCTATGGGACAGAGGGAAGTTTCTCCACTCTTTCAAGATTACAATCTTTATGGAAGATTTTAATCTTCACAGTAGATTATAATTTTTATGGAAGATAATCTTTGTCCAGTGGAGTGAATGAATTGGAACTGCCAACCTCTTGGTTTGCAGCAGAGTATGAATTGGAACTGCCAACCTCTTGGTTTGCAGCAGAGTACTTAACCAGTGCACTTCCAGGGCTCGTAAGCTACACCACTATTTTAGTTAAAAATCCTTAAATGACTCTTCATCACCTCCCAAATGAAATCCGGGTCTCTTAGCTTTGCATAAAAGCTCCTTAGAGCACAATGTTCATGACCCAGACATATAGTAATTCTAACTCATCCTTAAAGACTGATTCAGATGTTATCTCCTCAAGGAAGGCTTCTGGGAGCTCTGGTGGCCTAGTGGCAAGGAGCTGCAACTACAATCCTAGAGGCGCACGGTTCGAGTCCATCAGATGCTCTGCTGGGGAAGGAGGAACAATCTCCTCCTGTACCAGTCAGATCTGATTTGACGGTACACTCACACAAAAATAATAAAATAAAATAAAATAAAAATAAAAAAAGGAAGGCTTCTAAGAATCCTTAGTTTACGTTGTATAATTTACTGTCTGTCCTCCCCCTCTCCACTCAGATACTATTATACTGAAATGATATATGTCAATCTCCTGTAAATGCTTCAGGTCATGATTTTTTTAAAAAAAATCATAGTAATTCTAGTTTCTAGCCAAGCCTTGATCTACAGGAGATAGTCAGTGAATGCTGTCCTGGATCCTCTTATATGTATGATCTTACCTAAGCCATTGAAGTAAACCAAGCTTCTCTTTAAAAGCTCCAAAGAATGTGTGGTCTATGGCTTTGTTTTAAAAGAATTTATTTTATTATTTTTCTGTGTGTACCGTCAAATCAGATCTGACTGGTACAGAAGGAGATTGTCCCTCCTTCTCCAGCAGAGCATCTGGTGGATTTGAACCACATACCTCTGGGATTGCAGAATAGCTTCTTGCCACTAGGCCGCCAAGCTCGCCATGGTGTATGACTTTAATGAATAAAATACTTTGGGGGGAAATAGTAGTTTTTGGTTGGGCTGCTTTTTGCAATCAATTTTTCCTCCTCACAATCAGGGTTGTGGTTTTCCTCTAGAACTGATTTTACTTTCTGTCCTAGGGATTCTTCAGAAGTCTTGTCCACTGAGTGTTTCTTTCTGCCCCTACCTCTAAGTACTACCATGCTTATTCTTCTTACTCTTCATTCTTTTTCTTTCCCCATCTTATTTCCTTCTTTCTTTTCTTTTTCTTATCTCTCTTCCTCAACTGTCTTTCCTATCTTTTTTTTTTTAACATCAGACGTAGGTACTTAGCACCCATCTTAAAATGACTTAGGGCTATATGCTGTCCTGGATTCTCTTATATGTATGATCTTACCTAAGCCATTGAACTAAACCATGCTTCTCTTGAAATGCTCCAAAGAATGTGTGGTCTATGACTTTGTTTAAAAAGAATTTATTTTATTATTTTTCGTTTATGAATGAATGAACAAGGAAGCCTGTTCTTAGAGAATTACTTAAACAAAAATCCTGAATTTCCTGCTATCAAGTTGGTTCGAACTCATAGTGACCCTTCACTGAGTATGTGAGGCTCTTTTAGTGGGAGGAAACTTCCTACCTTTCTCCTGAGGAAGAACTGGCAGATTCAAACTTCTGACCTCACAGGCTGATACATACAATGACAAAAACCAGTTCTTTCTTTAATCTTTGCCCCCACTATCTGCAGACTTTGCCAGGCAAATATTTTTTCTTTTAGCAACATAGTTTAATCCTTATTTCTTTTAAATATGATTACTTTAAATTTGCCTTGAGGAATTCAGTGGTATTTATCTCTATGAGAAAATTTCTGCAAGAAACTTACTGTTAACTTTAGATGCAAGCTGAAACCATTCCAGCACTGTTTAATTGATCACTTTTCAAACATGCTTCTAGAGATAAGCCTTCATGTGAACTTCAAAAGGGAAGGTGCAGGTTTGAGCAGTTTTTTTAAATGATAATATAAATAATGCTATTTCCAGGGACTTTTCTCAAGTCATTGTTGAGAACACTAGAGCAATTTATAATTATAAAATATTTTTGTTGAAATATAACACATACGAGAAAATGAATAAATCCTTAATGTCCAGGCTGATAAATTTCCATATTGTGAACACACCATTATAACCAGCACACATGTGAACATGCCTATACACACACACACACACACACACAGAGAAAATCAAAGATTGCCATCATCTTAGAAGCTCCTCTGTTCTCTTCAAACCATTATCGCCTCCCCTCCTGGAAACAGTCTTCTGACTACTAATATTTTTTATTCATTTGTCTTGTTTTTCATTTTTATGTAAGAGACTCATATATAGTGCATACAAATTTTATGTGCTTTTTTGCCTTCTTTCATTCATTACACTTTTGAAATTTATGCTGTTACACATAGCTATAATATTTAATTTGCTATTATACCACATTTTAATATTCAAATGCTGATGAATACTTGGTCTTGTTTTTAATTTGTAGCTATTATGAACAGTGTTGCCATAAACATTCTTAAACATACTTTTTGTTAAGCATATGCATGTACATATTCCTATTGGGCACCTATTCTAGGTGTGAGTTTGCTAGGTCTGTTGGACATAGACATTCAGCCTTTATAAAACTCAATGCCATCAGTTCTGATTCGTAGAAACCGTCTAACGGGTTTCATAGACTGTAAATTTTAATGGAAAGAGTTTGCCCCCTTTGTTTTTCTCCCAAGGAGTATTAGGTGAATTAGAATTACCGCCTTTTAGTTAGTGGCATAACTCACTATGGACCACCTCCTCAAGGTTTCTTACCATTAGCTTCATAGATATCACAAACCAGTTTGCTGAAATAGTTCTGCTGATTCATACTCACCAAAATTGGTATTACAGAAATATTTTTTTTATTTTCCCAATTTTGATGGTTTTAATTTGCACCTCACCTTTCCATATGACTTTTTGTCATCAGATTATCAATTTTATGTGATGTACCAGCAGAATATATCTTTAATATTTTTTAAGTAAAAAGAAAAATCTATGTGAAACTATACATTGGTATGTAAAGAAAAAGAAGGTAATTTTACTCCTAATTATACTCCTTCTGATATTTCAAAAGCATTCTTTTAAATAGTTAATAGTATGAGACAGTGTATACGCAGAGTTGTTCTGCCTTATTGTGACTTCTAGTTTTGTCACATCTCAGCTCAGTGAACTTGAGAAAATTACTTAACATCCTGGAGTCTCATTTTCTCAATTTTTAAAATGGAAATAATAGCAGCATTTACCTCATCGAAGTAGTTGAGTTAGTATATGTAAAGTATCTGGAACAGCACCTGGCACATTACAAATACTTTATTTTTTAAATTTTTTAAAAAAATATTTTATTATCATTATTATTTTGGTGATACAGAATTCCCTGGTGTTTTTGAAAATTATCATACTTTTCTATAGAGTTATAACAAGAGTAGAGAAAAACAAACCTTTTAATGTTAGTAATAGCAACAATGTTAGTGTGAGGACTAATGTGTGCCTTATGCAGGCAATGGTCTTTTCAATCACTTGCGGTGCTGCTGGGAGCTGGGCAGAAAATAAGGATGACAGAAGAATTGATGCCTTTGAGCCATGGTGTTGGAGAAAAGTACCAAATATTCCATGTACTGCCAGAAGAACAAATATTTATGTCTTGAAGAGCGTGCAGCCAGAGTGCTCCTTGGAGGCAAAGATAATTAAACTTCACCTCACATACTTGGGGCATGTTGCTAGGAGAGGCTATTCATTGGAGAGGGGCATTATGCTAGGGAAGGCTGAAAGATGGAGAAAGAAAGGAAGACTCTCAACCAGGTGGATTGACACAGTGTCTGCAGCAATGGGAGCAAGTGTGTCAGAGATTATGAGGACGGCGCAGGTTAGGACAAGGTTCAGAGATGTTATTCTCAGGGTTGTTATGAGTCACACTCAACAGCACGTAACAACAGCAGTCATCTGGAAAAATCTTTTTAAAATTACAAAATTACTTAAAAAATGTTCAATGGCTTATGTTTTACTAGTCTCTTATTAAAAGACTATATTAAGAACCATTTTTTAATGACACCTTTCCTTATGTAAAATCTCAGTTGAAAATTTGTACATTGTTCTGATCTTAATAGAAATAGTAGTGAGACTGGGCATTGATCAATTTAATTTGTATTATGTGATTATCAAGAACAGTGATAAATGTATTTATCTGTTTAGATATTACTTTGCTACTAGAAATCTCACATACTTAGAATGTACCCCAAAGCAAAGCAATGAACAATCAAGGAACAAACCAAATCAAGTCAACAAATAAAACAACAGAAAAGCAAATCATCTTTTGAATAACCAAAGTCAGAGGCCCATAACATCCAGGCAGAAATATCCATTAACTCTTCTCAGAGGAAAAGAGTTCAATCAGAAGGGATGTATCTCTATTTATACAGATCTAACAAACTTGACTATCTATCTATCTATCTATCTATCTATCATCTATCTATCTATCTATCTATCTATCTATCTATCTATCTATCTATCTATCCATTGCAGCAAATTACCAGCGGACAGCATATACAATAAGGTTAGCAATGATATGGGAAAGCACAAATAAGAAATAGAAGAATGGTAATAATAAAGCATTTAGACCTTGTGTCATTTAGCATTGTTGTTGTTATGTGCTGTTGAGTTGCCTTCAACCCATAGTGACCCTCTGTACAGCAGCTCTGAACCATGTCCTGTCCCGAGCCAGTCTCACTGATTCCAACACACCAATCCCTATTGCCCCAGTTACTATATCAATCCATCTCATCTGGGGTCTTCCTTTCCTGTGCTGTCACTCCATCCTTCCAAGCATGATGTCTTCCTCCAAGGACTGGTCTCTTCTGGCCATGTGCCCAAAGTATGTGAGATGGAGCTTCAAAGTCCTAGCCTCCAAGGAGAAACTTGAGAGTTTTACCATTTTAAAACTTGAGTTTTACCATCTCTAATACAGACCTATTTGTTTTCTTGGCAGTCCATGGTATGTTCAAGACTCTTCTCCAGCACCACAGTTTGAAGGCATTCATTGATTCTTCCTTAGTCATTTAGTGTAATAGTTGTAGAAATCACACTCTCAATAGTAACCATTCCCCACTCCTCCCTACTCTTGCCATGATAACCCTAACTCATTGTTGACTGATGAGACTTAACTCATAACCAATCCTCCTTTGCATTTCCAAAGCTCAAGTCCTTGGAGAAGGACATCAACATGTTTGGAAAGGTCCAGGGTCAGTTTAAGATAAGAATACCCATAACAAGACAGATTACCATGTTGACTGTAACAATGGGCTTAAAGTGTGTCAGAGAGGGAACAATAGCACAGGTAGGGCAGGGTTCAGATGTGCTGTTGGTGGGATTGCTAATGAGTCCCAGTTGACTCATAAAAGGCACAAAATAACAATAGGGCAGGAAACTGCCCAGCTTTCTCCCAAGGAGCTGCTACTGGATCTGAATGAATTACCATGGCCTTTGGGTTAATAGTACAACTCCTTACACATTATCCACCTGAGTTTCTTACCTGCCATGCCATTGCAGTGATTTATAAACTATAAAGAACTCCTCTATCATCAGCTAATGCTTGAATATCTATGAAAAGCCTACAGTTTTATCACATCATCATTATTTTCTCTATACATTCTTTGATGTTGTTGTTTTGCATTTAATGTGAAAGAGTATATAATAAATTGATTATCCATTTGAAAATTCATGGACAATTTGTTTTGGGACACTGAGTTCAATCCCCACATTTTAACATCACTCTTACACTTTATCCCTGTGTGTACCACTTACCTTCATCCTTCTTTTCTGACCTTTCCTGTCTCCTGATCTTTATTCCTGGAAAATGTTGTCCTTTGAATCTTGATTGATTTTTTTTAATAAAAATTTTTGTTCAATTTATAGACCTCTTTACTCTTTGGTTGAGATTTGAACCACAGTAGTGAGTGCAGTTTTGCATTACCTAAAGAGGGATCAGGGTCATTGTTTCAAGAGTTCCACCTGGCTCTCTAAGTTCAGTAAGGCTGGTGTAGGGTTTTGTGATTTGTGGTGGGTTTTTTCCCCCCATTTAGAGTTTTGTTTCCAAGTTTTCTTTCACCTCCAAAGTTTTCTGGGACCTCCTATTGTGATTCATTTCTGAGATAACATAGTGGTAGCTTGGAACCATCCAGTTATTTTCGTCTCAGTATCTTGGAGGATGAAATTCACATGGTCCACTAATCCTTTAGACTAAATCTTTCCTTGCATATTTTATTTTCTTTACTCTGCTTTGTTCTAGAAAACGAGATATCAATATTTTCTTAGATGGTGGCTCACAAGTTTTTAAGACCTCAATTGCTATTCACCAAAGTAAGATGTAGAAAATTGTTTTGTGAACTATGTTATGACAACTGAGTTTGATGTCCCTTGAGACTGTTCTGGGACCTCAGATATAGTGACTCATTCTCTCAAGGTACTTGTTTATGGCTAAGAAATTTCCAAAAGTTTGTTCCTATAACCAAACCAGACCAAACCAAACCAAACCAAACCAAACCAAACCAAACCAAACCAAACCAAACCAAACCAAACCTAGTGCTGTTGAGTAGATTCTGACTCAGGATGACTATTCTTTGGGTTTCCAAAGCTGTAAATCTTCACAGGAAGAGATTGCCTGTCCTCCCGCAGAGTGGATGGTGCATTTGAATTGCAAACCTTTCAATTAGGCTCCTGTATGCTGTAGTACATTCATGTATATACTGGCAGCATCTATAAGTACAGAAAGGATATCTGGTAGCCTAGTGGGTAAGGAGTTGTGCTGTCAACCCAAAGGCAGGTGGTTCAAATGCACCAACTGCTATTCCAGAGAAAGACCGGTAATCTCCTCCTGTCAAATTTATAGCCTCTGAAAATCTTCTGGAGGATCAGCTATGAGTTGATTCTGATTCCATGGTGCATAACTACAGCAGCATACATACACATGCAAAAATATCTTCTGTCAAACCTACATATATTCATGAGTGTAGTCTTACTCTCCTTTCTACTTGTTTGGCTTGAGCGTCCATCTAGGTACCACTTATGGATCATTGTTATTATGATTATTGCAAGATTGTTATATAATAGCATTTATTTTGCTGCCTTTAAACCAGTGCTCCTCCCAATGTCTTCTTTTGCCTTGATAATTTTGTTGTGATCTCTCCTTAGTCTATACTGCCTTTCCTTACACCAGCATATTGTTAAGAACCTGTACTGCAATTTCAAAGACATGTGATTCAAATCTACCAGATGCTCAATGGAAAAAAGGATGGGCAATCTCTCGCAATTTACTGTCTCTGAAAACCCACAAGGGTCAACTATTAGTTCTGACTCAAAAGCCAACAACAACCTTCTAGTTAGTGATCTACGCTGCCTTCCCTTCCCACCCTTGGTAACTTTGAAATAATGACTCTTTCTGTGTGTAAACCTTCTCTTAATTTGTGTAGTAGTAGTTGTTGTTGTGTACCACTGAGTCAGAACCAAACCATAGCTGACCCTCCAGTGGGTTTTCAGAGGCAGTTTAATCACATAAGAGGAGATTGTCCATCTTTCTCCCATAGAACACCTATTGGTTTTGAACCATGCACCTTTGGGATTGCAGCACAGTTTCTTGTACAGTAATAATTCATGCAGTATTTGACCTTTTGTTATTGAGTTCTTCCACATAGCATGGTGTTCTCTGGGTTCATTCATATTCCAAAGTATTTCACAGATTCATTGTTATTCTTTAGTTGTATAGTATTCCTTTGGAATTCAATTTTTCATACTTACCACTAGGCCCATGAAAGGAAAGGCAAGACTAAGGAGAAGTCACAACAAAATTATCAAGGCAAAGGAAGACACTGGTGTGTATATATATCATAGTTTATTCCTTTATCTGTCAATAGTCATTTAAGTTGTTTCCATCTTTTTTTCTATCATAAGATACTGCAATGAATATGGGTGTGCATATACCTGTCTCTAGAACATATTATACTTAGTAGGAGGATTGTTGGATCACATATGTTATTTTATTTCCAGCTTTTTTCTAAAGCAACATGTTTAATTGGATGATTTCCATAAACTATACACAAAGTTTCTAACCATCACCATTCCAGTGAAGTTGTTGTTGTTGTTGTTATGTGCCATTGAGGAGTTGAAAAACAAATTCAAGCCGGTGAAGTACAAACCATTAAGTTACAGGCTGTGGGAACAGAAGGTGCACCAAGGCGGCTGTACTGAAACAAAATACAAATAAAAAGCAAATACTAAATAGTAAATACTAAATACTAAAAAGCAAATACTACTCTATGTTGGGGTAGGGGGTGGGAGCAAAGAATGAGTCCTTCAAAGCAGGAGGGGAGGAAGGCAGTTGGAGGAAGGTTCTGTGACTGTGACCCCAAGGGATCACTCACGCTGCTCCATTTTTACTTTTGGTGGTCTCAGAAAAGTTCGCTTTTTCTTCTTTTCCTTGCCTTTTGTGTTTGATTGGAAATTTCACCAGCTATCCACACGACCATCTCGACTTACCTCGAAGTTTTTCTGCCACTCCCTCTCTCGTTTGGCTTTTTCTTGGGCTTCAATCTCTTCTTCCCTTCATCACTTCCTTTCATGCTTCTCTTTCTTTTAATTTCCAGTTCAGTGAAGAGCTTCATGGTCTGTTTGTATACTGCTTGTTTCAACAGCTCAGGATCATCTTCTTCCGCGTTTGTAGGTTTCCTTTCCTTCTTTAATTGCTTTTTCCGCTCTTTTACAGTGTGTTCCCTGTGTTCTTCTCCTGCCTGAATTACATCAGGGCCCTCTTCTTTTGTTCCTGATCCAGTGGCAACTTGGAAGCTTCGTCCACAGCTTCAAAGGCCTTTTGTTCCCGGTCAACATCGTCATTTTTGTCAGCATGAACCGAGATAGATAGCTGCCGAAATCTCAAAGGGGTTCAAGTTTAAGTAGGAGGAACCAGGACGGGTCAATCTCTCAATCTGATTTTTTTGATGTTAAAACCGAATCTCTTTTTCTATTTGTTTCACCGCACATAAGCCCATCCTCTGTGTCACTTCTGCCCGAAGACCCGCTGTCCCCAGAAGCCGCCATTTCTCCAACCCTTATTTCCAGCTTTTTAAGGAAGCACCCCATTATTCTCCATTTTGTTGTTGTTATGTGCCATCAAGTTGCCTGTGTGTGACTCATAGCAACCTTTGTACAATAGCTCTGAAGCCTGCCCTGTCCTGAGCCAGTCTCACTGACTCCAATATACCTAGCCCCATTGTCCTCGTTACTGTATCAGTCCATCTAATCTGGGGTCTTCCGCTCTTGTGCTGTCCCTCCACCTTTCTGAACATGCCGTCTTTCTCCAAGGATAGGTCTCTCTTGGCCACGTGTCCAAATATGTGAGATGGAGCTTCAAAATCCTAGCCTCCGAGGAGAAACTTGGTTTCACCCTCACCAATACAGACCCATCGGTTTTCTTGATGGTCCATGGTATGTGCAACACTCTTCTTCAGCACCACAACTCAAAGGAATCAATTCTTCTTCTATCCTCCTTAGTCATTATCCAGCTCACTGATGCACAGCAGACCATTCTATCAGAAGACCATTGACTAGATCAGACACACCTTAGTCTCTAGACAGACACTGTTGCTTCTTGGTATTCTGGAAAGGTCCCTGACAGCAGGCTTACCTAATGCAATTTGTCTTTTGATTTCCTGACTGCTGATGCCAGAAGTGTTGAGGAGCCAAACAAGCTGTAACTGTTACCTCATCTCACAAGAGTCTTATAACCAAAGCTTACAGAATACTCCTGGGCCTCCACAAAAAAACAAAACAAAACAAAACAAAACACAAAAAAAAGACTGATAACCCAATTACAAAATGGGAAAAAGACATGGAAAGAATTTTCACAGAGGAAGATATTTGAATGGCAAACAGACACATGAAGAAATGCTCCAAATCACTGGCAATAAGAGAGATGCAAATCAAAACCATAATGAGGTACCATCTCACTAAGTAAGAGTGGCAAAGATTAACAGGGCAGCAAGTAATAGAAGTTGCAGATTATGTGGTGAGAAAGGAACTATTTTTTTTTTGTTTTATTGCACATTTCTTTCTTCTTCTTCTTTTCCTTCTCCTCCTCCTCCTCCTCTTTCTCCTTCTTCTCAATGAAAATTTACAGAGACTTTGGATTTCCATTCATTCATTTTTGCACTTTTCTCCCCTCACAACCCTCCCCTCTAGGACACTACCCTCTTGGAAAAGTAAAAGAAAAATTCTTTCATTGTTTTACAATCCCTCCCCCCACCCTCAGTTCCACTCCACTATGCAGCCTTCATTCTGGACTCCCATCATGAGAAAAATACCTAATCACATATCCCTTTTAAACAGTTTTCTCCTTCATCTGTTTCAATGCAGTATACATTATTGAACACATCTTTTTGAGTCTCCCCACACCCCGAGGTCAGTCCTGTTTTACAACAGTGACACCATACAGTATTTATTGAGAAAGGAACTCTTATACATTGTTGGTTGGATTGTAAAATGGTGCAACCATTCTGGAAGGCAGTTTGGCACTTCCTCAAAAAGCTGAACATTGAAATTCCATATGACCCAGCTATTACACTACTTGGAATATACCCTGAGAAAACAAGAACTGAGACACAAATGGGAATTTGTACACCAATGTTCATGGCAGCATTATTCACCATTGCAAGAACATGGAAACAGCCCAAATGTCCAACCACCAACAAATGGATTGAGAAATTATGGTACATTCATACAATGGAATACTATACAGCACGCAGGAGCAGTAACTTTGTAAATTATTACCTAACTTGGGAGGGACTGAAGAGCATTATGCTGAGTGAACTAACTCAGTCCCAAAAGGATAAATATTGTATAAGACTGTTATTGTAGAATGAATATAAGGATCTAGGAGGGATGGGAGGGGCTGGAAGGAAGAAGAGGGATGTGGATGTACAAGGGGAAGAGTGGATTAATCATTGGGGTTGTACAATTTGATGGGTGGGGGAGTGAGGGAAATTGAAAGAATTTGTTTGAATTTGTATTAGAATTTTGTATATAAACTATTGTTGTTGTTATGTGCCATCAAGTCACTTGCAACTCATAGTGACCCTATGTACAAGAGCCCTAAATGCTGCTGTTTCCTGTGCCAACCTTGCTGTCTGCAACACACTCATTCCCACCACCCCAATCACAGAATTGATGCATCTCATCAAGGGTCTTCCTCTCCTGCGCCATCCCTCCACTCTTCCAAAAAGGATGTCCCTCTCCAAGGACCAGTCCCTCCTTGAAACATGCCCAAAGTATGTCAGATGAAGCTTCAGAATCCTTGACTCCAAGGAGCATTCCAGCTTCACCTTCTCCAGGACAAACCTGTTTGTTCTAGCAGTCCATGGTATATTCAACACTCTTCTCTGGCACCACAGCTCAAAGGCATCAATTCTCTTTCTATCATCCCTATTCACTGTCCAGCTCTCCAATGCATAGCACGTAATTGTGAAGACTATAGCCTGGATCAGGTGCACCTTAGTTTCCAGCCTGAAGTTGTTGCTCTTCAGTACTCTTGTGAGGTCCTTCACAGCTGACTTTCCCAGTGCAATTCGTCTCATGATTTCCTGGCTGCTGTTACCAAGAGTGTTGACTGTGGAACCAAGTAAACTAAAACTGTTAACTAGTGAAAGAAAAAAAAAAAAAAGAAAAGAAAAGAAATGCCAAGTGAGTATGGCCCTTTTGATTTTTGGACTCCAGTTCTTTGTACATTTCATTATAATACTTTGCTTTGTCTTTTCGTGCTGCTGCCCTTTGAAATTTTCTATTCATCTCCTTACCTTCTTGATTTCTTCCCTTTGCTTTAGATTCTCGGCACACTAGTGCAATATTCAGAGTCTCTTCTGACATCCATTTTCGTCTTTTCTTCTTCTGTCTTGTAATGACCTTTTGCATTCATTGTGGATCATACTCTTGATATCTTCCCACAGCTCATCAGGTCTTTGTTCATCAGTGTTCAAGGCCTCAAATGTGTTCCTGAGTTGGTTTTTAAATTCAGGTAGGGTAGCTGCAAGGTCAAATTTTTATTCTTGTGGATTTGATTTGACCTTCAGATTTAATTTAAACTTGCATATGAGCAGTTGATGGTCTGTTCTGCAATCAGCACCTGGCCTTGTTTTCACCATTTTGCAGTTCTGCTAGCATTTATCATTTTCTTTTTAAAAACTGTAATCTCTGCTATTGATAATGGAGTAAGATGATACCTGTTTTGATTGGTGCTTTTGAACTGTGATGTTGGAGAAGAATACTGAATATCTCATGGACTGCCAAAAGAATGAACAAATATATCTTGGAGAAGGTGCAATCAGAATGTTTCTTGGAAGCAAGGATTAATTACAAAGCTTTATCTCATGGACTTTGGACATGTTGCCTGGAGAGGCTATTCTTTGAAGAGGAATAACAGTGCTTGGAAAGACTGAGGGTCAGTGAAAAAGAAGACCTTCAACTAGATGGATTGATATAGTGATGAGCTCAAGTGTGTCGGAGGTGATAAGGATGGCACAGAATAAGACAGAGTTCAGATCTGTTGTTCATAGGGTCACTATGAATTGTACTCAACTCAGTGACATCTAACACCAACATCAAGTGGCTAATAATTGCAAGTATTTTTCCATGTGTTTGCTAGCCATTTGGATATTTTCTTTAGTAATGTATTTGTCATGTCTTCTGCTCATTTTTATATAGAATTTTTGTTGTAGAGGTGTTGACATTTTCTATAAATACTACAGATAAATCCCTTGTTGGGTATATTTTTGTTAAATTTTTCCTCGTTTATGTATTCTCTTTTACTCCTTTGGTGACATCTTTCAATGCACTAAAGCAAAATAAAATAAGACAACAATATCACACACACACACACATCCCAAACCCAAGCCAAAAAACCAGGACACACAAATCCCTTATCCCTCCACTCTAAATCCCTTAAATGCACTGCTGTTGACTTGGTGCCAATGCAATCACACCCTTCCCAATTCTTCCCCTAATCCTTTCTATTAATCTATTTTATCCTTTCTTAATTGAACTTTATGATGTTGGTTAGTCTAAGGAGAAAGTGTCTCCTCCATGGTGTTTCTGTACACTGTATAAGCCTGCCTATTGTTTAGCAGAAGGTGAGTCATGAGGGTGAGTTTTATTCCAGATTTGAAGAGTGACTAAGGACTAATAGTCTCAGGAATCCACTGCTACATCTTATCTTCAATAGCATGAATCACATACAAGGTTGCAGCATGAAATTTTAGTGTTTGTTGTTTGTTTTAATAATTTTTAAAATTAATTTTAATGAAAATTTACAGACTTTGAATTTCCGTTCATTCATTGTTGCACTTTTTTCCAGGCCCACCTCCCCCCTCCCCGCCCCCCCGCCCCAGTACACTCTTCTCTTTGAAAAGTAAAAGTTCCCCCATTGTTTTATAATCCATCCCCCCAGGTCCACTCCACTATGCAGACTTCGTTCTGGACTCCTGTAATGACAATAAAACTTAATCACATATCCCTTTTAAACAGTTTTCTCCCTCATCTGTTTCAATGCTGTATTCATTATTTATCCCATATTTCTCAGTCTCCTCCCAATCCTGACGTCAGTCCCATTTTAGAATAGTGGCACTATGCAGTATTTGTCCTTTTGTGACTGAGATATTTCACTCAGCATACTGTCCTCCAGGGTCATCCATTTTGAATAATACTTCATGAGTTGCTTGTTTTTCAATAGTATTCATAGTATTCCATTGTGTGAATATACCACAGCTTCTCTATCCATTCATTTGTTGATGGGCACTTGGGTTGTTTCCAGCTCTTTGGTATTGTGAACAAAGCCACGATAAACGTGTGTGCATATATCTGCTTGGATGTCGGTTATGGTATCTTTGGGGTATATTCCCAGTAGTGGAATTGCTGGGTCAAATGGTATTTCTATTTGCAACTTTTTGAGAAAGTGCCATACTGCCTTCCACAGTGGTTGCACCATTTTACACTCCCACCAGCAGTGAATAAGGGTTACAGTTTTTCCACAACCTCGCCAGCATTTGTTGCTTGCTGTTCTGTTAAATTCCGGTATTCTTACTGGGGTGAGATGGTATCTCATAGTTGTTTTGATTTGCATCTCTTTTAGAGCTAGGGATTTTGCACATTTCTTCATGTGTTTGTTTGCCATCTGAATGTCTTCTTTGGTGAAGTGTATATAGTGGTTTATTTAAAAGCTTGCATACATTGTTTTTCACATTTGATCTTTCCCATTTCCTTTACCCACCCCTACCTCCACCCTTCAAATTGTGCGACTCTATGATTAACCACACCATCCCCAGCCCTTCCTCAACCCTTTGCTCCTACCTTTCCCCCCTTGGATGATTATACATGTTCTACAATAATGGTCTTATACAGTATTTGCCCTTATAGGATTGGGTTAGTTCACTTAACATAATGCTCTCCAGTCCTTCCCAATTTAGGTAGTGATTTACAAAATCAGAAGCAAAAAATTTACTGAATATTCTCAGATGTTCACTCACAAATTTTCAAAGACAAAAAACGGATTTATAAAACATTGATAATTAAAAGCAAGAATAATAACAAGTTAAAAAAGAAATATTTGACTTCTATCACAACTGGTTTATGAAAGAGGTGTTGGAAAGGAACCCTATTCTATGTTGGGAACTACTTGTAATTTTCTTTACCTTTATTTTCCCCCAAATCTCTTCCTGCTCCATTCTACATTATCTTTTTTCTTCTTCTGAAGGATAAAGAAACTAATATTTTATATTTTCTTTCCTTTTTTCTCTTAAAATAATAACTCCATTTTTTTGGTCTAGAGTTTTATAGTTTATAGAGAACTTGCATAACTACAAATTCTTCTAAATTTATCTTAGAGATACAGTAATGCCAGAATCTAATTTATGTTATATTCCCTAGAGGCTGCTTTGAAACCTAATTTAAAAAGATTATGTCAGTGTGCAATATTTTTTATTTGTTTTAGTGAAACATTTGAACATGGATATCTACAGAGTTCTAAGGCTGTGATGTAATTCACAATAATGAAGATGTTCACTTAAATAATATCGTCTATTTTTCTTTATACTTAAAAATACTCAGCTTTGTCACTAGGGTAGAGTTTTTAAGCTCAGCACCACTGACATTTAAAGCTGGCTGAGTCTTGTTGTGGAAAGGCTGTCCTGTGCATTGCAGGGCTTAGCAGCATCCTTGACCTCTACCCACTAGAGGCCAGTAGCAGCCTCTCCATTGTGACAACTGACAATTTCTGCAGACATAGCTCAATTAATGTCCCATGGGGTCAAAGTCTCATGTGGTTGACAGCCACTGAACTACCACACATGAATTATATGCAGGAAATATTCATTTTGTGGTGACAGAAATAGTTAAGCTTACTTTTTGGAAAAATGAAGCCTGCACATGTGTGTTTATGTGTATAAAATTTTTATTCAAAAGAGAATGTAGAAGAAGCATCCCTAACTATTCCCCTTTCACACCACAGTTCTTTCTTCACAGACAATTTCACTTGTTTTTAATATTGGACAATAAGAAGAAAACATAAAAAGAAAAACAGAAGATTATGAAGACATGTTGTTTTTGTAATCCAAGAAGTATTAACATCCCTGGGCCTATGTCAGAGTTTGATAAACAGTTTTGGACTATGACTGAGCCCAATTATTCTATACATAATTACACAGGAAAGACCCTCAAAGCAACATTTCAAGTAAAGAAAATCTCCCCAAAGTGCTTTTTAAAGGAATGTGATCTATTTTATTTTCATTTCACCCAGGCAGACATGCCCACTGTTTTTTCTATTGTGTGCAATAAGCAGAGACCTGACATGTCTTTCAGTTAGCATGAGTGTGACTCTAGGATTGTGTCACACCAATAGCATAAAATTTTGCTATCCCTCTCACATTTATGTCACACAACATCTTGAAGCACAAGCAAAGGAGCTGAGTTTTACTATTTTTTTTAAAAAAACAAACCACCCCAAAATGGATCCTTCCTCACTCATCATGGCTCAGAAAACCTTTGGTTGCCTGCTATCTGCAAATACTGGTCCTGCCACCTAGTTGCTGTGAGACCTTGGTCACATTTCTGCTTTTGTGGCTTAACTTCCTTATCTTGTAATTGTAACACCTATTATGTGCTACTGTGGGGAGGATTAAACAAGATAAAGTATGTGGAAGTCCCAGGCACAGCATCTGGCACTAGAAAGGGACTCACCGGTTGATGGGCAAAGTTTCTGTGATCTAGTCCTAATCCGCTGAGTTAGATTTATCTCACTGTACAACTTTCCAAGGAGTCAGCAGTGGTTAAAAGGTAGAATTATTGCCTTTCTTAGGAGAGATTTTTCATGTGAGTCTCTGGTCAATATACTGGTCAGTGTACTTCAAATATTGTCAACACTCATCTGCCAGTGACTTGCATGTTGCTGTGACTCTGTCGAGGATCTCTCCACAGTGCTAAGAAGCAATGATGTCCGTTTAAAGACTTAGGTACACCTGATCTAAGCTATGGTCTTTTCAATCTGAAAGTGGAAAATGAATAAGGATGATGGTAGAAGAACTGATGCCTTTGAATAGCGGTGTTGGAAAAGTGAACTGAATATCCAATGGACTGCCAAAAGAACAAAATACATCTTAGAGATAATGCAACCAGGGTGCTCCATAGAGCACCCTTGATGATGCTCTTAGATGGTGCAATTTTTTTCTCACTCACTTTGACCATGTTGTTAAGGAGGGGCCAGTCCTTCAAAAAAAGATATCATGCTGATAAAAATAGAGGGTCAACAAAAGAGACAAAGACCTCTCAACAAGATGGATTGACACAGTGACTGTAACAATGGGATTGAGTAGAACAGAGATGATGAGGATGGCGTGACACAGTGCAAAGTTTGGATGTGTTGCTCCTAGCATCACTCTTAAGTTGTAGTGCTCTTGAGAGAACCTAACAATGACTCGGAAACAACAGAGCTTCCAGACTAAGCAGAACTAGAAAGGAAGGTCTGGTGATCGACTTCTGAAATTCACTTACTGAAAATGATACAGACCACTATGCTTCAACCCCATTATTCAGAAAGTCACCATGACTCTGGCAGCCAACAACAAAGCTGTTACAAACAGTCAGCATTCCAACCAAAGCTGATTTCTCTTTAGTCTCTCATTGTGTATTGAAGTTTGGCCTTCAGAAGGTCTACATCTCCAAGTGAGTGTTTTATTGACAGCAAAGATTAACCGAGAAACTTTGTCCTGTTGTTTCCATCCTCCTTTGCTTTTGCTGCAGTTGTGTTGTTGAGAGTAACTGCATGTCAACGTGCCTGGCGCAGGCCTAGCGCCAAGGGCTCTCTCCTCCTTCTCCCGGTTCCATCTGCCAGGTAAATCTCACTCATTCCTCATTCCTAAATGATTTTTCCACTCTCTGCTTCTACTCCTCTATGTCTCTCTGTGGATTTGCCACATGGCAGACAAAGCTGGCTTTTAAAACCAGCATTGTCTAAACTTGTTCATGGGATTCCTGTTTTGTCTTAATTCCAAGTCTTGGCAGAAATGATTTGGCTCTTGACTAACTATCACCATCCTCATCAACCCCTCCATTGCAGTTCCTTCTGCACATCAAGTCCTTGCCCTCAACAGGACATTTGCTACACATTTCATCTAGGTCCACAGCTCTGGAGTTTATATCTACTACCATGCCAATGGCTGGCTCATCTTCCCAAAGGTACACAGTTCTAATCCCACCAGCTGCTCCATGGGAGAAGGAGAGGCAATCTTTTCCTGAAAACCCGCAGAGGGTCAGCTATGGATCGGTTCTGATCTTAAAAAAGCAGTTGGCTAGTGTATACTTTAAAAAATTACAAAAAAACCCCCTAATGTAATTAGCTATAATATTAACAAATAATTGATTGAAAAAGAACCCAACAAAACTCAGTAACTTCTGTGTTAGTTTCTAGTTGTATATGCAAGATATAGAAGTATTAAAGAATTTCTCAAAGAAAGGATTCAGATTTTATTGCTTGTTTTGCTACTGAATAGTACGTGAGCCTTTAGAGACATATAAACTTCTCCTTAAATCTCAATTTCCCTCCCATAAAATGGAAGAATCTTGACTGTCCTCACCTCAGTGACATGAAGAATGTGAACACAGTATTTATAAAGCATTTTCTAAGAGCCTTTGAAGTGTACACAGTGTACTTAATGAGCTCTTGTTATTTTTGCAATACTTGAAAGTATTTTAAATCCAAAACATTGTAGTAAGCACAAAAATGTAACTCCTCCACAGGACAAAATGCTAGAAGATGGGCCAAGAAGGAAATGTAACCAGTTAGGAGTTTGATTTAAATATTTCTATTTATTTAATATCTATTGCACAAATTTTAAACAGTTCAATGAATAATGGCTTTTATAAGAAAGATGAGTGACAGGAAATCCCATTTCTCTACCACACAGTTGTTGTTAGGTGCCATCAAGTGGAATATAATTCACAGTGACCTTATGAACAATAGATCTGAATCCTGTCCAATCCTCATAATCTCATAATTCCATTGCTGCAGTCACTGGGTCAAACCACCTGGTTGAGGATCTTCCTCTCTTTTTCTGTCCCTCCATTTCCCCCAAATATGATGTCCCTTTCCTAAGAATAGTCTTTCCTAGCAACATGCCCAAAGTATGTGAAATGAAGCTTTATACTCTTTGCCTCCAAGGAACACTCTGGCTACACCTTCTCCGAGACATATCTGTTTGTTCTTTTGGCAGCCAATGGGATAGTCAGTATGTTTTTCCAACACCACAATTCAAAGGCATCACTTCTTCTGTGATCCTTAATAATTATCCAGCTATCAGATACATAGCAAGTTACTATAAACACCCTGGCCTGAATCTAGAACACCTTAGCCCTACAATGGACATCATTGTTCCTCAGTAATTTGGAGAGGCCTCTGACTCTAGACGTTTTCAGTGTAATATTCTTCTGATCTGACTACTTGTAACAAGTATATTAATTATAGATCCAAATAAGATGAAATTGTTGGCATTTTCCAATATTTTCTCCTTCTATCATGATGTTGCCTATCAGTCTAGTGGCTTGAATTTTTGTTTTATTGATGTTGTGATATAATTCATATTGGAAGCTGCAGTCTTTGATCTTCAGAAAGTGCTTCAAGTTGCCCTCACTTTCCACAAGCAAGGCTGTGTAACTTGTATAATGAAGGTTATAAAAGGTTTTGGGTTTTTTTTAATAGAAAATATGTTTTTGCGTGAAAGTGGGCTGAGGCTTAATTTAGCATCAACTAAGGCTATTGAGGAGTCTTCCTCCAGTTGTAATGCCACATTCTTCTTCATAGAGTCCAGTTTCTTAAATAATCTTCTCAGCATATAGATTAAATAGGTCTGGAGAAAGGAGACATACACCTTTCTTAATTTTAAACCATGCTGTGTTCCATTGTTCTATTAGCAACACAGCCTCTTGGTCGAGGTATAGTACTTTTAAATTGTACTATTTTCCAGATTCATACTTGCCTTAATTTCATTCTGGGACTAACTGAACAATTCCAAGGAGATAGAATTTGGTTTTAAGGAAAGCTGTTTTTCCATTCAGTTGAACTAAGATTACAATTGAGGGAGCAGAGTTGACAGTTAAAGAAGTAATATTTTTTCCACACTGACACTCTCAATAACTAAAAAGACTGAATGTCAAATTAGTTTGAGAATAATGTAATGATTTATTCCAGCTGTCAATAACATGGATAGTTTATTCACCTTCCCAAGCATTGCTATTATAAATGCAATTGTTGACTTTTTCTTAAAAAGCTGTGACAGAGCATGCATAAATGTGCCAATGAATGTCTCAAGAGCAATCAATAAGTCACTAATGTAGTTTTAAAAACAACCAACGGAGTAATGATTTGCTGTTATTGGTTAGTAAGTTACAAGGTTGAAAAAAATGGAAAAAAAAAAGGTCTTTTGTTGTTGTTATGTGCTGTCGAGTCGCCTGGTCCAAGTACAGGTTTCACATATCAAATGTTCTGGGATTCTCATTCTTCTCAGAGTTAGTCACAGTTCGTTGTGATCCACACAGTCAAATGCCTTTGCACAGTCAATGAAATACAGACATTGCTCTGGTGCTCTCTGCTTTCAGCCAAGATCCATCTAACATTAGCTATAATAACCCGAATACCATGGCCTCTTGTAAACTAAATTTGCACTTCTGGAAGTTCTCTGTTGATTTGTTGTTTCAGTCATTTTTGGATAATTTTCAGCAGAGTCTTGCTTGCATGTGATACTAATGTTATTGTTTGATAATGTCCACACTCTGTTGGGTCACCTTTCTTTGGAATGGGAATAATTATGGATCTCTCCCAGTCAATTGGGCAGGTGGTTGTTCTCAAGATTTCTTGGCAAAACTTGGTGAACACATCCAGGATAGCATCCGTTTGTTGAAACAGGTCAATTGGTATGCCGTCAATTCCTGGGGCCTTATTTTTTTAGCCAATTCTTCCAGAGCAGCTTGAATCACTGGGCCAATGGTCAGCATTAGGATAGATGATGAAGAGATTAATATTGATAACAACTTTAGTTTGTCTGGCTCCACAATCAACACTCTTTATACCAGTAGCCAGGAAATCCAAAGACGAGTTGCATTGGGAAAGCCTGCTGTCAGGGACCTCTCCAAAGTAGTGAATAGCAGTGATATGTCAGTCTGGAGACTAATCCTGGTGTGCATAATCCAGGCCAGTATAGTCGCAATTACTTGCTATGTGTCAGAGAGCTAGCCAATGACTAGCGATGATAGAAGGAGAATTGATGCTTTTGAGCTCTTGTGCTTGAGAAGAGTGTTGAATATATTATGGACTGCTAGGAGAATAAACAGGCTAATCCTAGAGAGTGTGAAGCCAGGCTGCTCCTTGGAGTCAAGGATTATGAAACTTTGTATGACATACTTTGGGCATGTTGCAAGGAGGGACCAGTCCTTGGAGAGGGACATTATGCTTGAGAGGGTGGAGGAACAGTGCAAGAGAGGAAGATCCTCAATGAGATGGATTGACTCAGTGACTGGGGTAATGGGGGTAGGCGTGTCAGAGACAATAATGTTGCACAGGATAAAGCAGGGTTCAGAGGTGTCACTATGAGTCGCAAGTGACTTGACGGAATATAACAACAACAAAAATCTAATCTACATTATTTTATTATTGTTCTTAGGTGCTGCCGAGTCTGAACCCTGTTCTATCCTGTGCCATCCTCACATTTCCTGACACACAATTGCCCATTGCGGCAGACACTGTGTCAAGCCACCTAGTTGAGGTTCTTCCTTCCCTTCACCAATCCACCCTTTCCAGCATCATCTCCTTCTCCAAGGAATTTTATTAACACATATTTATACAACACACACTATTCTAGTCCCTCTGTTACTCACATATTTAAATAACAAGTCTTATAATGAAAGAAATTATTTTTTTAAATTTTATTTATTTTTTTTAATGTGTGTGTGTGTGTGTGTGTGTGTACTGTCAAATTGGGTCTGACTGGTACAGGAGGAGATGGCCCCTCCTTCTCCGGCAGAGCATCTGGTGGATTTGATTGCAGTGTAACTTCTTGCCACTAGGCCACCAGAGCTCCCCGAAAGAAATTATTTTTTTAAAAAGAAAACTTAAAATTAAACCACAAGGCCCCTGCCCTACCCTTTTACCTCTTGAGCCCGATTTCTTAGAAGGAACCTTTCACAACTCTTAGATTTTCCTTCTAGTATTTATCTCCACAGGGAGTTCTAGTAGCTTAGTAGTAAGGAGGTGCACTACCAGTGCAAAAGCAAGTAGTTATAATCAATTAACCACTCTGCAGGAAAAAGATGAGCAGTCACATCACATATGATTTCCAGCCTCTGAGAAAATAAAGGTTTTGCTTTTTTGCAATGCCCCTCTTACTGTCCCTGCCTCCTTGCCTCCAGCTCCAATACCATGGTTAGCATAGACTTTGATATTTAATCAAACAAGTGTTTGTGGTGTAAGGACTTTTAAGAATAATTTTCTATCCATCGCCTTAGACCTGACCAGAAGGCCAGGTAGGAAGATGTAAATAAAATGAATCTTTGACGTTCCAACCACCACCCTTAGCTCTCCTGGGGATGTGGTGTCCAGCTGCCTCAACTATAGACCAGCATCTTCAACCATCAACAGCTGTGAGAGCAACAAGAGAGAGAGAGAGAGAGAGAGAGAGAGAGAGAGAAAAGAGACAGAGAGAGTGAGCAAAAACACCAGATTGACTGCAGAGACAGACTGTGGCAAGGTATAGCTTGACAGAGGTCGATGGAGCCACACAGGGCCAAGGTTAGAACCCTTGAGACGGAAACACCAGGAAAGGAGAACCAGACAAAGTAGTGTGTTGTCCATTGGAGCTAGAGATTCCTCTGTCAGGGGTGTCTTGCTTTTGACTGAGAACTGCCTGGATTAATTCAGGAACTGTATCTTGACATTGAGAAGCTGTCAGAACTAATTGAGGAACTGTGTCTTGCTGTTAACTTGGCTTGAGATTGCTGTTTACGAAACCTGGATTCCGTTGTGTGATATCCTTTGCCTCCCCACCCATGAACCCCTTTTTCTGAGAAGCTCAACAACCATGAGTGAAAAAAAGAGATTCTGTAAAGTCTATTGGTCATTTGAAGCACATTTTGGACCTAGTAATTAACAGAAGTAGATGCAGAAGACCATGTGTGACCTTATAAGGATTAGTTTTACACTGTGAATGTGGTTGGTGGGGATAGTTCTCCTTTGATGCATTAAATAGAGGTTAGACTTGGTTGTCCTTGCTCCTTTTATAGTATTTGTCTTATTGTAGGTGTTATTTATAACAAATCCCTGCTGTGTGCTCATTCTTATTTTGGCACTTTCAATTTATCCTAGATGTTCCCTCCCCTGCATTTGCTTGGTTTTCTATAAATCTCTTACAAATTTACTCTCAAATCTCAGAAAGAATTCTGAATTTCCAGTCAATATATTTTCACACCAGAAAGTCTGCCTTTCTCATTTTCCTATCCTAACTGTTCTATTTTGTATTCATTCTTGTCCTCCAGACCTCATACAGAGGGTCTAAGACTTCTCACCATTATCCTAGGAATTTTCTTATTTTCTGTTCTGCCCGGCAATAATTTGGTGCCATTGAGGTGATTTCATATAGACTCCATGTAACAGAGCAAAACAGTCCTACAACATTTTTTACGCTCTACTCTTTGTAAGAACAGACAGCTATAGTTTGGTTAGCCATCTAAATCAAATGCTTTGACTTTGAACCACCAGAGCTTTCTGGACACCCTATTTTCTTGATTTGATGCCTTCCTGTTTCTTACTTTATTACCACATTTATAGCAGCCTCGCAGGGTAGGGGAATAAGAGAAAATAATTGTAAACGTTTAGAACTGATAGTTTTCCTAGGTACAGAATGTCTATCTTCTAGCTTCCTGGTTTGTGGTAGTGATGACTGGAGCAATCATAATTCATGATCCATTTTATATTGGTCTTCCTTCCCATAGGAGAAGTGTTTAAAATGTTACTACTGTTGTAGGTTATAATGATGATGGTTATAATGAATGCACAATGATTAGGTGGGCTCTTTCAAATTGGGAGAACATGTCCTTCAGGTTTGAAAACTTTCCCGCCTTATCTACTCGATCATCCCTTTTTTTCTTTGTTTACTCTATTATCTCTTAATAGAACTCAAACTGGTAGGCCATTAGACCTCTAAGACATATTCTCTCATTTTTAAAAAGGATTTTTCTTCCATTCTCAATCTTTTATTTTACTTTTTAGGAGATTTCTTCATCTTTTGAACTTTTAAATACCTCTGATCTTGAAAAGCTCCTTTTTGGTTCCCAAATTAATTTCCATTTCTTCTTTATGTCTCATGTTTGCTTTATGAAGGAAAATGTATTCTATATCTGAGGAGATATTAATAATCGGTGTTTTCTTTTTTAGATGGCTTCATTCTGTTGCCTGCATTGTCTCTGCTTTGAGTTCTTTTTTTCCCCCTTCTGTGTGATTGGTCCTGTCTTAAATGATAGGGAGTTCCTCAAATGTATGAGGTTTTTGACTTTATAGTTTGTGTTTCAAACTACTACTGTCTTAAATTTCTAAACAGAAGCTCCATGTGCTGGAGTGTCAATTGATGGGTCTTACCCTCTGTGAACATGAAGGAAAAGGAATGTTTAATCTGGGGTTCCCCCAAATGTCACTATCTGAAGTCTCTCTTAGGGAAGAATGCTCTCTGACTGGGTAGGCATAAGCCTGGTTACCAGTATCCTGAGAACCCTATGTTGGAAGGGGGACTTGGTCTCACCATTCAGTAGTGAGCTATCATTAATGCCCTTGTTTTCAATACAATGTCTCACCCCTGTATTTAACTGTGACTAGTATCCAGAGTCCAGAGGCTCTTGGGTCACTTTCTTCAGACTGTAAATCTCCAATCTTCTGTCAAGGGTTATTGTTTGTGGTGGGAATGCGAGGTGGTGAGTAGACAGTTGCCTGGATGTATGAGCCAAAAGAGAGATGCTTTTACTGCTTATTGTTAGGACTTTCAATGGGTCTTCCTATTTTCTACAATACTTTGGCCTTCAAAAGTGTCCTTTTCTATGGTTTTATGGCAGGAATTTACTTGCTCCTTGATTTACACCACCTCTACTAAGATATATCTTGGTGAAGAAAAATCTGTTAGATCTATTATAATTTTCTTTCCTGTTCTCTTTATCCTTTTTAAGTTTATGCCTTTAAACAACCTTTTTTCGCTACCTGAATCAATATGTCTAACCTGCTATAGTTTCCTAGGACTTTCATTAAGTTGAAATTATTCAGATAGAAACTTCTTTTATTTCCCCCCCAGCATATTTACCCCCAATTTTTACAAGTCTGATTAAAAATAGCTACAATATCTTATTTCTGTGAATTTGTCCTTATTCATACTTAAGAACTTTATTCTCCAACAAATCTCCTTCCCAGATCACTCTAGAAGTCCCTGCCTTGGCCAAGATGACTCAGAGATATGCCAAAGGCTAGTTCTTTTGACCATAGTGTGGCGTCAGCTGTTATCCCTTTTCCTGCTCTGACACGTGGTGGTGATGTGTCAAGATGCTATCAGCTATCCGAAAGCCAGCTGTGCCCACATGCTCAATTCAGGCTTCTTCCTCTGACACAACAAAGTATCTAGGACGCTCTATTGGTACCCACCATCACCAAGGGAGCCTTCATCACTGCCACTACACTCTTCTTTACCCAAACTTTCACAGTCAGTTCTTTTCAGATACCCCACAGGGCCTTTAGTCCTCCATGTAGATAATCCTTTCCACAGTTATGACTGAATATCAGAATAGAGACACACTGAGCACAAATAAGTAATGTACCCAGACTAACCCTACTTATAAGTCTGTATGGCTAAAAAAACCCCATGGATTTAATTACTATGGGTCCAGAAAACTGTCAGCATATTTCCAATTAGGGCAGGAGGGCTTCTGCAAAGAGATTAAATAACCTAATTAAAAAAATATATGTGTGCACATGTACACACATAGTGAAGTAAGCTGGGTGGTCAGATTGAGTGGTTAGAATTCCAGCCACTGTGTTTGGGTAAATTTGCTGTCCACATGCTGATTTGGAAGTATCTGATTTGTGAATCCTATCTGACCTGCTTGAAGAGGGCAGCCATCCGAAATAAAGGAACCTTATGCCCAATTGTTCAGAAAGAACAAGGAGATGGTTTATTGCATGGTTTAAAATAAGGAAAGATATGCATAGAGTCTGTATTCTTTCACCATTAAATCCAATCTGTATGCTAAGCCACTAATTCAAGAAGATGGACTATACTAAAAAGAATGTGGCATCAGGATGGTAAGATTTGCTATTAACAAACTGTGATATGCATATGGCACATTCATGTCTGCAGAAAACTATGAAGACTTAAAGTACTTACTGATGAAGCCTTCACTATAAATGACATCTCAAAAATCTAAAACAACAAAAACAACCCCACAATGAAAAGTCTTCACAAATGGACCAAAAAGACCCCCAGTATTTTGATAAATGGAGAAAAGATTGAAGTTGTTAAGGGATTCTTTAACTAGGATCCATAGTGAATACTCATGGGAAAAACAGTGAAGAAATCAAATGATGTATTGCAATCAAATGATACTGCCAAGGACCTCTTTAAAATGCTAAAGAGCAAGGATTTTACTTTGAGGACTAAGGTACACATGACCTAAGCTAGGATATTTTCAGTTGTCTTCTAGTCCTGTAAAAGTTGGATAAAGGATAAGGAAGATAGAAGAATTGAGGCCTTTGAATTGGGGCATTAGTGAAGAATATAAAATATGCCATGAAATATTAAAAAACAACAACAAAGAAATCTGTTTTGGAAGATGTGCAACCAAAATGTTTCCTAAAACACAAGGATGGAAGGACTTCATCTCACACACTTCATCTCACATACTTCATCTCACACACTATTAGGAGTCAGGCCATGGAGAAAGACATTAAATGTGGTACAATAGATGGTTAGTATTAAAAAAAACCCCACAACAAACCAACACAGAGAACCCTTAACCAAGATAGAGTGAAATAGTGACCACATCAAAAGTTTAAACACAGTAGAATGTGCCAGGAAGGTACAGGATTGGGTAATGTTTTGTTCTGTTTTATACAGGGTTGCTATGAGTCAGAGTCAACTTGATAGTACCTTACAACAACATATTTCAATCACAGTTCTAGTGCCCTGCTGGTATACTTTGTTGTGTAAGATGGAGAATGCCCAGGCTGAGCACGTGGGGCACAATTGGCTGCTGGGTAGTTGATAGCATCTTGGTGCATTACACACCACGAGTCAGAACAGGAAAAGGGGTAAACAGTAGACATCATACTATGGTCGGAAGAAATAGCCCTTGGCATGTATCTGAATTATCTCAGTCAAGGTTAAGACTTTCAGAATAATTTGGGAAGGAAATTTGTGGGAGAATAAAGTTCTTATGAATGAATAGGGTAAATTGAAGAGAATAGAATATTGCCCCCTTTTTTTTTTAATGGTGACTTTTCTACCTTAACATAACCAGCAAGCTAACTCTCTATTTTGGCAAACCAAATGACAAAACTTGAGTAAATGAGATTATAAATTACAAGTGTCCATTTGTGCTTCAGTTCTCATCTCCTCAGGGTATATTTCAAGCAGTGGAATAGCTGGTCATATGGAATTTCTATGTTCAGCTTTCTGAGGAAATGCAAAACTGCCTTCCAGAGTGGTCGTAGCATTGTACAAAGTCACAAATGGAAACTTGTACACCAGTGTTCATAGCAGCATTATTCACCATTGCAAGAACATAGAAATAGCCCAAATGTCCAATCACAATTGAACGGACTGAGAAATTATAGTACGTTCACACAATGGAATACCATGCAGCACGCAGAAGCAATGATTTTGTAAATCACTATCTAACTTGGGAGGGACTGGAGAGCATTATACTAAGTGAGCTAATTCACTTATTCATTATACTAATTCACTTACTCATTATACTAAGTGAACTAACTCACTAATTCATTTGTCCCATAAGGACAAATACTGTATAAGACCATTATTGTAGAAATAGATAACTAGTACAATGTGTATGAGGATCTAAGGGGGGAGGGAGAGACTGAGAGCACAGGGTGAGGATAGGTAGGGGGTGTAATCATAGGGTTGCACAGTTTGATGGGTGGATGGCGGGGTGGGTTAAGAAAATGGAAAGATCTGGTGAGAAAAACAATGTATATGAGCTTCAAAGTAAACCAGTATAAAATAAAAAGTTCCTATTCAAACAAAAAAGAAGTTAAAAATAAGACAAAAACTGTAAAGACTTCCTAGTCCCTATTAGATCTAAATTAAAACCAATGGCCCCATAAAATTCCTGACAAATCTTAGCTGACTGGAAATTACTTTCTTCTTCTATCAAACTCTTATAGAACTTTCTTTTTACTTACATTAAACAATTAATAATAACTTTTCTAATTTAGAGTTCCCTTGAACACTGACACTTAAACTGACTTTTAAAGTGATATATTGGCTGAAATAAAGGGAAGGGTGTAAGAAGGAAGAACATTTCTAATTGGAGAACAGCCTGCACAAAATTTTCAAGGTAGAGAGAGCATATTTGAATGGCAGATTTTATGTTGCTACATGCGGTGGTCCAAATAGCATCAAAGGCCAGAATCAGATCAGATTAAGCTAATCTTACATGTTATGCTTAGGAGCTCAGATCTGGATGTCACTGTAGGATTTTTAACAGGAGTTAGCATCATCTTTATATTTAATAGATCTCTTGGATAGTAGTTTGTTTTCCTTTTCTCATAGATCCTTTAAAAAGGCAGCAGTATTTTAATTTTGGAGACTGTACTACATTTTAGTATTTCCTTTCTTTCTTAATGCTGAGCTTGTTGTTAGGTGCCATCGAATTGCCTGCAACTCACAGTGACCCTATGTACAATAACTCTGGACCCTGACCTATCTTGAGCCAGTCTCATTGTCTCTGTCACATCTATCCCCTTTAACCCAGTTACTCTATCAATCCATCTCATCCAGGGCCTTCCTCTTCTGCACTGTCCCTCCACCCTTCTAAGCATGATGTCCTTTTCCAAGCACTGGATCCTCCTTTGGCAACATGCCCAAAGTATGTGAGAAAGAGCTTCAAAATCCTTGCCTCCAAGGAGGAGCACCCTCCAGTACAGATCTGTTTATTCTCTTGGTGGTCCACGGTATGTTCAATACTCTTCTCCAGCCCCACAACTCAAAGGCATCAATTCTCCTTTTGTCAATCATTGTCCAGCTCTCTGACACATAGCAAGTCATTGCAATTTTTCTTCTGTTATCTTTAGTCATATCCAGCTCTCTGATTCCTAGTAAGTAATTGCAAAAGCCATGGCTTGGATCAGGCACTACTGAGCCTCTCGACTGACATCTTTGCTCTTCAGGACTCTGGAGAGGTCTCTGACAGCACAGAGTTTTTATTATTTATGTTCCTATTCCATATTAATTTTTGAACGAAATTCACTAACAAGTAACAGAATTGTTTAATTTAGAGCAATTGTTCAATCTTATTTTTGTGGTAGAAAAATATTTTATATTTAAATATATGTATTTAAAAGTCTGCATGCCTCAGAAAAGCAAATTTTCTTGAACCTTACTTACAATTCTGATTAGCTATAGATCAAAACATTAATGTGGACAGATTAAAGCAGAAGCTCTCATGCTTATTTTCTAATATCATCTGTCTTTGCTTTGAAAAGTACACCAACGGAATCTTCTGCATCTGTACACCCCAAAGGCAATTTAATCTTCCCTGGCCAACATTAAAGCTTTAAAGTAACTCTATGCTATGATGTATTTTTCCTCCTTTTAAAAGTAACTCTATGCTGTCACGTATTTTTCCTCAAGCATTATATAATTCACTTTTTTATCAACCTCATTCTTAAAGATGGTCAGTTGCCATATTGCCTATAGTTTTTACTCTCATCTGAAGACATATTGCAAGCCAAAAAGCAAATTGATTTTATTTAATATTGTCATGTGACACAGAAGATAGGTAAGGACTTACTTCAGAGTAAACTAACATATGCTGCTTTGGAATATTTTCATTGATGCTAATATTTTGAAAGGTTTGGGAAATAAACTGAAATGAGTGGAATTCCCATTCATAAATGTTGAATGTAAAAAATTAACAATACTCCTCACTTCCACTCCCAACTCTGGTTTCTTTCAGATTAAAGATATCTACGGATTTGGGGTTTTGATCTAAAAGAAAACTTTAATTCTTCAAAATATCAAAGCAAAGATTATTCCTACATATTTATTTAGACGTGTAGCAAATATCTCGTGAGTGTAGTAGACAATACAGGGAATAAAGTTATGAAAACTCCTTGGGTATTACCAAATATCTTTAGGGAATTCGGTTCTGGGCCTGGGGGTTCAGAATCATAATCGTGAGGGACATCAAGGCCAACTGGCATTACATAGTCCACAAACACAATATTCTACATGATACTTTGGTGAGTATTAAGTTTGGTCTTAAAAGTTTGTGATAACCAAGTTCAATAAAACAGTAAACAACAAATGCTGGTGTGAGTGTGGAGAAAGTAGATCTCTCATACACTGCCATTGTGAATGGTAACCTCAATGGAAAGTAGTTTGATATTCCCTTAAAAAGATATACTATTTGATCCAGCTATCTTACTACTTGGCATATGTCCTAGAGAACTAAGAGCTGGGACGTGAACAGATATTTGCACAACCGTGCTCATTGTGTGTTGCATTGGGAAAATCTGTGTCAAGGACTTCTCCAAAATGTTAAGAAGCTAGGATATCAGTTTAAAGATTAAGGGACACCTGGTCTAAGTCATGGTATTTTCAATTACTTCCTAGCATTTGAAATTTGGAAAACGAATAAGGAAGACAGAAGAATCAATATCTTTGGATTGTGCTTTTGGTGAAGAGTATTGAATATACCATGGAATTTCAAAAGAACAAACATAATTATCTTGGAGGAAGTGCAACCAGAGTGCTCCATAGAGGCAAAGATGGTGAAATTTTATTACACATTTTTTTTTGCATGTTGTTAGGCTGGGCTAGTCCTTGCAAAAAGACAAGACACTGTGAAAGGTCATGAGAAAGAAGAAGACTGATTAACACAGTGACTGTTAACAATGGGCTCAAGCAAACTGGAGCGCCTGAGGACAGTGTAGGATAGGGGAATGTTCAGATCTATTGTTTTCAAGGTCATCATGAGTTGCAGTCAACTCAACAGCACCTAACAACGACATGTTTAACAAAAAGAACATGTTTACTGCAGCGTGACTAACAATAGCCAAGAGCAAAGAGATGGGCACAAATCAAGTGCCCATCAATGAACAAGTGAATAAAGAAACTATGGCAGTCACACAGTGGAGTACTAGGCAACAGAAGAAATAAAGGATTTCTGAAATGCCTCAGAATGTGGAAAAATCTGGAGGATATTATGCTTCATGAAATAAGTTGATCACAGAAGGATAAATATGATATAAAATCATTGTAAAAATTGTAATTATTGTAAAAAGCTTAATAAAAGTTTACACACAAGCATTCTAGTACATCTATAAGCAAGGGGAAGTTATTGAGAGGGGAGTAAAATCTAACAAATGGATAACACTAAGATAGGTGAAGGGAAAGACAGTATAGAATAAGTAGATGGTGGTGGTGGTGGTTGTTATGTGTCATCGAGTTGTTTGCAATTCATAGTGACCCTATGTACAAGAGCCCTAAACGCTCCTCTATCCTGTGCCAACCTTGACGTCTCAAACACACTCATTCCCACCGCTCCAGTCCCAGAATCGATCCATCTCATCAAAGGTCTTCCTCTCCTGCGCCGCCCCTCCACTCTGCCAAACATGATGTTCCTCTCCAAGGACCAGTCCCTCCTTGCAACGTGACCAAAGTATGTCAGACGAAGCTTCAGAATCCTTGTCTCCAAGGAGCATTCTGGCTTCACCCTCTCCAGGACAAACCTGTTTGTTCTCCTCGCAGTCCATGGTCTATTCAACACTCTTCTCCAGTACCACAGCTCAAAGGCATCAATTCTCTTTCTATCATCCCTTGTCACTGTCCAACTCTCATGCATAGCATGTAATTGCGAAGACTATAGCCTGGATCAGGCACATCTTAGTCTCCAGCCTGACATCGTTGCTCTTCAGTACTCTTGAGAGGTTCCTGACAGCTGACTTTCCCAATGAAATTCATCATCTCTGATTAGATATTGTAATTAAAGTTACAAAGCAAATTCTGTATGAAGGAGCTCTGGTGGCCTAGTGCTGTGCTACAATCTCAATGGCATCCAGTACAAATCCACTAGCTGCTCTGCTGGAGAAGGATGGGCAATCTCTCCCCATGCAGTTTACTGTCCCTGAAAACCCATGAGAGGGTCAATTATGAGTGGGCTGAGACTTAACTGCACTTACAATAAAATAGGCATGAATTATTGATTGAAAAGCCAATATGCCATGCAAATTTTCACCCTAATCACAGTAAAAAAAAATTAAAAAGCTAATGAGTAACTAAGGAGCAACTCCATGAAAAGGAGCAAAGAAGAATGAAGAAATTCAAAAGACACATGGAAGCTATTAGTCTACAGGATTAATGGACAAGGCCAGCTCCAGCCTCCATGGCCCTGAGATCAGAGGCACTGGAAGGTGCCTGGCTACCACTGCTTATTTCTCTGAAAGGAATGACAATAGGGACCCTGGAAGGAGTGAGAGAAAAATGTGAAACAAAACTCAATATTATAAGCTAGATCAGGCTTACTAATCTGATACAGACTGGGGGAATCCCCAAGACGAAGGTTCTTAGTCACTTGTCAAGCTTGGAGCACATTTTCACCCCCCCCCTGCCTTCCCAAGTAATTAAACTTTCAGCCAAACAACAGACTAATAAGGTGAACAATAACACCAGGGAGATTTGAGGTATGCACACTTTAGAACCCAACCATACAAGAACAAAAGGCAACCTTTGTCCAGGGATAAAGCTCAGAAGGCAGAAAAGAAGTATGACTGGAAATGGAAAACACAGGAAGGAATGGGATAAATGCTATTACATTGTGGGAGCTGCGATAATGCCATGAATCAAAACGTGTATCAACTGTAGAACAAAACCCAATTTTCTCTGTAAACGTTCACTCAAATAATAAGTTTTTAAAAGTACCAGAACACTTTCAATGGTAACAATTTAATAATGAAACCTTTCAAAACTTATTCTATATTATGTAGTCTTCTTGAAGGTTTATATACATTTTACCTGTTCTCATGGTTACTATGGCCTAGTGCCAAGAAACTGAGCTGCAATCACCAAAGGCACACAGTTTGAGTCTACCAGCTGCTCCACAGGAGAAGGATAGGCAATCTTCCTTTGTGCAATTAACTGCCTCTGAAAACCCTCTGGAGGATCAGTTATGAGTTAGTTCTGACTCAATGGTGCATAACAACAACATGGTTGTTGTTGTTGTTGTTATGTGCTTTCCAGTCGCTTGTGACTCAGTGACCCATGTACAACAGCCCTAAACACTGCTCTATCCTGTGCCAATCGCACTGCCTCCGACACACCCATCCCGATTACCCCACTCACTGAGTCAATCCTCCTCATGGATGGTCTTCCCCTCCTGCGTCGTCCCTCCACCCTCCTAAGCATGATGGCCTCTCCAAGGACTGGTCTCTCCTTACAATATGTGCAAAGTAAGTCAGATGAAGCCTGAGAATCCTTGCCTCCAAGGAGCAGCCAGGTTTAACCCTCTCCTGGTTGAATCTGTTTGTTTTCTTGTCAGTCCACAGAACATTCAATACTCTTCTCCAGCACCATAGCTCAAAGGCATCAATTCTTCTTCTATCCTTCCTAGTCATTGTCCAACTCTCTGATGCATAACAAGTGATTGCAAAGACTATAGCCTGTATCAGACACA
>NW_006399797.1:19605369-19607605 GCF_000299155.1 Elephantulus edwardii | reverse complement strand
TTTAATATTCTGTCTAAAGCATCCTTGATTATAGCAACTCGAGGTTTAAATTCGTTCTTCAGTTCCTTGAGCTTAAGAAATGCTGAACGAGTTCGGCCTTTTTGATTTTCCGACTCCAGCTCCTTGCACATTTCATTGTAATATTTTGCTTTGTCATCCCATGCTGCCCTTTGAAATCTTCTGTTCAGCTCTTTAGTATTTTGAATTCTTCCTTGTGCTTTGGCTTCTCTGTGCTCCAGTGCAATCTTCAGAGTTTCTTCTGACATACATTTTGGTCTTTTTTTCCTTTTCTGTCTTTGTAATGACCATTTGCATTCTTCCTGGATGATACATTTGACATCCTCCCACAGCTCATTAGGCCTTCACTCATTAGTGTTCAAGGCCTCAAACCTGTTCCTGAGATGGTTCTGAAATTCAGGTGGGATGAACTCAAAGTCATATTTTGGTTCCTGGGAATTCAGTTTAATTTTCCTCAGCTTCAGCTTGAACTTGCATATGAGTAGCTGGTGGTCTGTTCCACAATCAGCTCCTGGCCTTGTTTTCACAACTGATATTGAGCTTCTTCAGCGGTTTTTTTGTGCAGATGTAATCGATCTGATTCCTATGCATATCATCAGGTGAAATCCATGTGTATAACCTGCATTTATGTTTCTTATAAAATGTATTTGCAATGAATAGATTATTGATTGTGCAAAATTCAATCATTCTATCTCCAGCTTAATTTCTCTCACCAAGTCCATGTTTTCCAACTACTGATTCTTCTTCTCTGTTCCCAACTTTTGCATTCCAGTCACGCATTGTTATCAAAGCATCTTGATTGCATGTTCGATCGACCTCTGACTGTAAAGGTTGGTAGAAATCATCTATTTCTTCTTCTTTGGCTCTGGTTGTTGGTGCATATATCTGAATGATAGTGGTATTCACTCGACTTCCTTGTAAGTGTATGGATATAATCCTATCACTCACAATGTTGTACTTCAAGACAGATCTAGAAATTACTTTTTAAACTATGAAAGCGACTCCATTTTTCCTCGCCTTTTCATCTCTGGAGTAATATATGATCATCTGACTCAAAATTCCCCATGCCAGTCCATCTCATCTCTCCAATGTCTTGTATGTCAATATTTATGCTTTCCACTTCTTTCTTAACAATGTCTAATTTTCCAACATTCATGGTTCTCACACTCCATGTTCCAGTCACTAATGTCTGTTTACAATTGTTCCTCTTCCTTTGTATTTCCATACTTGAAAGTTCTACCTAGGTTGCCCTCTCTGTTATTCTCTTCTGTTGTACATAGGGTTTTCATAGGCCTGCTGTTTCAGAAGTGGATGGCCAATCCTTCTTCCTAGTCTGTCTCAATCTGAATGTTCAGATTTAGAGGAGTATCTGACAGACAAGCAATTTATAGAACAGTGAATGATAAATCTCTCATAGCATAAACATTAGTAGTACTTTAAAACATTATTTGAAATGTTGAGTGATACTTGCAGGCTTCTTTTCTGGACTCATAATAGATAATTTTGTTTTATTTTTTAAAGTCTTATTGGAGTTATTCTTCTTCCTCTGCCATTGATGGATGGAGATGTCACGCTGTGAGAGGTAGAGGATGAAAAAGAGAGAAGAAAACCCTCAACAAG
This sequence comes from Elephantulus edwardii, assembly GCF_000299155.1. NCBI lineage: Eukaryota > Metazoa > Chordata > Mammalia > Macroscelidea > Macroscelididae > Elephantulus > Elephantulus edwardii. The sequence goes on along the minus strand of NW_006399797.1, from coordinate 19,605,967 downwards.
TGACTGCCACAGGGACCTGAGCATGATGACACTTGTGAGGTTTATGAGGATGGGGCAAGGCTCACATGTTGCTTATACGGTTTCTGTGGGTCCTGGTCGACTATATGGTGCCTAACAACAGCTGCTATTGATGATCAATGAAAAGTGAAAGATTTTTTGATGTTTACCTTTTATGTGCGACTCGACGGCACATAACAACAACAACAACCCCTTTTATGTAATTGCAACTTATACTTGACATGTATTCAGAAGTCAAATATTAAAGCCCATCAGGAAGGAAAACAGAATGTTGAAGAATACAAGGGCTGCTTTTTTTTAAAGAGTATTTTTAAATTTTACATATTTATTTATGGTTTATTTACAAAGTTCAAATACTTTGTTTTTCCACACTGGATCTTTCTCTTTTCCTTTCTCTTTCTTCCCCCCACCCCCATTAAATTTTGAGACCCTATGATTAACAGCAGAGAACTGCCAGAAGTCCAAGCTGGGTTTAGAAGGGGTTGTGGTACTAGGGATATTGTATCTAATGTTAGATGGATCTTAGCTGAAAGCAAGGAGTATTGGAAGAATGTCTATCTTTGTTTCACTGATTATGCAT
>NW_006399797.1:19589954-19604229 GCF_000299155.1 Elephantulus edwardii | reverse complement strand
TCCCTTCTTGCTTCCTCCCTGCCTTGGATCCTCATACTTATTCTACAATAATGGTCTTATACAGTATTTGTCCTTATGGGACTGAGTTCACTTAGCATAATGCTCTCCAGTCCCTCCCAAGTTAGACAGTAATTTATAAAATCATTGCTCCTACATGCTACATAGTATTCCATTGTGTGAATGTACTACACATTCTCAATCAATTTGATTGTGCTTGGACATTTGGGCTGTTTCCTTGTTCTTGAGATGGTGAATAAGGCTGCTATGAACATTGGTGTACAAAAAGGTCAAGTATGACACCAAGAATTCTATTTCCTTTCATAGCTCTGTTTTCACTGAAGTTTTGATCCCTTAGAATAATTCCCAGATGATGGGTCTCTGAGAAAGTGAGATGTTATTTATCTTCCTGGTGTAACAGTGAAGTGATGCTGCCTTTTCAGTGGTTGCCGATGAACCCAAACAGTATCAGTTCTGGGTCAGAAGAGATGATATTGCAGTTCTGTTTCTTACATAATAACAAAAACCTCAGTAATCTGAATAGTCATATTCTGAAAATTAAAGTTGTCTTAAGTTATTGACCCAAATTTATGAGTTTGGGTTTTTTTATTATTAAAATTTTATTTTTTAATATACTAGTTTATTTACAAAATTTGAATACTTTGTTTTTGAGAACAGATTCTTCCAATTTCCTTCAAGTTTGGTTTTTTAAAAATTTTTTATCATTTTTGTTTGTATGTACAGTCAAATCAGATCTGATTGGTACAGGAAGAAATTGTCCCTCCTTCTCCAGCAAAACATCTGGTGGATTTGGAGTTCGGTATTTTTAAACAAAAACATTTAAGAATTTAAATGGATGGGACAAAACCATGGATATTAATAAAACCGAGTCATTTACAGTTTGCTTCTGAGAACTCAGCCCATCATTGTAATTTAAAAGCTCAAACTCATTGCTGTCAAGTTAGTTCCTACTTATTGTGAGCATCCATTGGGTTTCTGAGGCTGCAAATTGCAATGGGAAGGTACAACCCCATAGCTCCCTTGAGGAGTCCCTAGTGGATTTGAACTTCCAAAGGCATATAGCCTTTGGGTTAGCAGCACAAGTCTCTATAGACTACACTATCAGAGCGTCCCATGTCAGAGAAGCTAACTAGTTATTGAGGGAAGCTTTGGTGGCCTGGTAGATAAGGAATTGCTCTGCCATCCTAAAAGCAAGTGGTAGCGATCTGTGGTGGTCTAGTAAGAACTTGTGCTGCAATTCAAAAGCAAGTGGTTAGGATCCAGTAAGTACTCTGAGGGAGAAAAACGGGTAGTCTCCTCCTGTGTGATTTACAGCCTCTGAAAACACACTTCACGGGCACCTCTGAGTTGGTTCTGACGCCAGTGAACATAACAACAGCTACAACAACAATTAATTATTTAAGCAAATAAAGAACATTAAAAATTTCCAAATGTTAATTTAAAAGTGAATTATGCAGCTTCTCTCAAAATTACATTCCCTAGTTCATTCATTCACTTGACCAATATTTGTTGAGCAAATCTTCTCTGTGTCGGACCTATGAAAAGTGCTGGGACTAAAAAATCCGGTAAGACACAGGAATATCTTTCCCACTAGACTATAATATCCTTGAAGGCAAGGACTTAATGAAAATTGCATACAAAAATATTATTACGCTTACATGTGAATTATTTATGGGACATATAGGCTGAAGCTTTGATCTATAAAATTCATTTTTGGGAGAAAGAATTTAACCTGAAGTCATAAAATTTGCTCCCAGATGTTCCAAGTGATTTCTGCTGTATGCTTGGGATTAGTATTGCATCATCCTTTTTGATTATAGGATGTGCTTCAGACAACTAACTCTTGCTATGGTATGTATATGCCATGTGTAACACTTTTTTTTTTTTGCTATTGATACAATGATTGAAGTCAGCTGTTACAAGCTCTCCTTTAGCTAGTATTTCTGAAGTTATGTTTGTTCAAGAACATTCTTGAGATAAAGGTTCTATTTCACATTTTGAAAGAATATTTCTTAATGTAAAATCTCAGACAACGCAGGAAGGCCTGTTGTAGTACTCTGAAGGAGAAGTGTTTAAATACCTTTTTTTTTTTGGTGAGAAAAATTTATATTTAGAATTAGCCCTCTGGACTCAGTTTAGATGATCACAATTTTGTTGGCAACATCCAAAGCATCATAATCAGGAACAAGTCAAACACAGGCCTTCTTCTCTCCATCAGGTCTAATCAAAGTGTTGACCTTAGCCACATCAATGTCATAGAGCTTCTTTACAGCTTGTTTAATTTGATGCTTGTTGGCCTTGACATCCACAATGAACACAAGTGTGTTATCTTCTATCTTCTTCATAGCTGACTCAGTGGTCAGGGGAAATTTGATGATGGCATAGTGGTCAAGCTTGTTTCTCCTGGGGGCGCTCTTCCGGGGGTATTTGGGCTGCCTTCGGAGTCTCAGCGTCTTAGGCTGCCGGAAGGTGGGAGACATGCGGATCTTCTTTTTTTTTTTTGGCTGTGGACGCCCTTCAGGACTGCCTTCTTGACCTTTAATGCCTTTGCTTTGGCTTCAGTTTTGGGAGGGGCAAAGGGCTTCCTTCTTGGCTTTTGGCGCCATCTCTGTAGAAAGTAAATAGCATTTTTGTTGTTGTTATGTGCCATCAAGTTGGCTGCAACTAAAAGTGACCCTATGAACAACAGCTCAGCAGCCTGGCCTATCTTGAGAAAATCTCACTGTCTTTGGCACACCTACCTCTATTACTCCACTTACTGTGTCAATCCATCACATCCAGAGCCCTCTCCTGCTCTAACCCTCTACTCTTCTAAGTATGATGTCCTTCTCCAAGGACTGGTTTCTCTTGGCAAAAGTATGTAAGATGGCCATGCTGATAGTATATGAGATGGAGTTTTAAAATACTTTCCTCCAATAAGCCACTTGGTTTTACCCTCTCCAGAACAGATCTATTTGTTCTTCTGGCAGTCCATAGTATGTTCAATACTCTCTTAAGTGCCACAGCTCAAAGGTATTGATTCTTCTTCTGTCATCCTTAGTTCATTGTCCAACTCTCTGATGCATAGCAAGTAATTAATTGTAAAGGCCATGGCCTGGATTAGACACACCTTAGTCTCTAGGCTGACATCGTTGCTCTTCAGCATTTTGCAGAGGTTCCTGAAAGCAGACTTTACTAATGCAACTTGTATTTTGATTTCCTGATTCCTGGCATCAAGAATATTTATTGTATAGATATCTGAACATGAGAAAATTGTTAACAATCTCAATCTCTGTCTATCAGGGTGCTGCCAATTGGCCAGTAGAGAAGACCTTTATTTCATTGCTGTTGAGCTACAATTCGATTGAAGACTGAAGTCCTTGACCTTCTGCATGCAGCAAATACTTCAGGTCCTTCAGCAAGCAAGGCTGTATCACCTGCATAATGCAGGCTGTTGATGAGTCTTCCTCCAATCCTGGTTCCAGATTTCTCATAAAGTCTACCTTCCTGAATGATCTATCCCACTTATAGGTCGGAAAGGTTTGGAGAAAGGATGCATCCCTGACACACTCCTTTCGTGACTTTGAACCGTGCAGTGTTTCCTTGCTCTGTTTTGATGATGATGCTTCCTGGTCTAAGTATTGGTTTCACATGAGCACAATCAAGTATTCTGGGATTCTGATTTGGGATTCCAATTCTTCTCAAGGTTAGACATGATTTGTTGTGATCCATATAGTCAAATTCCTTTGCATAGTCAATAAAACAAAAATAGACATTCTTCTGATATTCTCTGCTTTTAGGCAAGATCCATCTGCTATTGGCTTTGATGTCCCTATTGCCATGGTCTCTTCTAAACTCAGCTTTTTTATTTCTGGTGGTTCTCTGTTGATATACTGTTCCAGCCATTTTTGGATAATCTTCAGCAGGATTTCACTTGCATGTGATATTAGTGATACTGTTTGATAATTTACACTCTTTGATAGAGCCCCCCCCTTTTTTTTTTAATTGGCCAGGTAGCTATCCTCCAGATTTCTTGGCACAACCTAATGAGCATGTCTCTGTTGTCATGCAACATAGTTTGTTGAAATACATCAGTTGGTATTTCATCAGTTCCTGGGGCCTTGTTTTTTTGCCAGTTTCTTCAGAGTAGCTTGAACTTCCTCCTTCATCACCATTGCCTCTTGGTCATATGTTGTTTCAGGAAATTCTTCTGTGTCAGCCAAATCTTTTTGGTAAAATGACTCTGTATAAATCTTCCATCTTCTTTTTATGCTTCCTGGATCATTCAATATGCTGCCTATATTAAGCACTGTAACTTGAGTCTTGACTTTGTTCTTCAGTTCCTTCAGCTTTAAAAATGCTGAGTGAGTTCATCCCTTTTAATTTTCTGACTTCAGCTCTTTGCACATTTCATGATAATACTTTGCTTGTCTTCCCAAGCTACCCTTGGTCTGTTCAGCTCCTTACATCCTCATTTCTGCTCTTTGCTTTGGCTTGTTGGTGCTCTACTGCAATATTCAGAGTCTCTTCTGGCATCCATCTGGATTTTCCTCTCCCTCTTCTGTTTCTGTAATGACCTTTTGTGGGATCCATCATATCTATTTAAGCACTTCTCCCTAGAGGTACTGACCACAATTTCTACGTGTACACTTACACCTGGAGAGGTACAGTGTTACTGGAAAGGGTTCTGGTGGCCTGGATTTGTACTATCAACCCAAAGGAAAGCAGTTTGAATCCACTACTGGCTCTGTGAAAGAACAATAGGCACTCTCCTCTCATGTGACTTCCAGCCTCTGAAAATGCGCTGGAAGGTCAACTATGAGGTGGTTCTGACTTAAAGGGCCATAACAACAATAGCATGAAGGAACCCAGTGTATGCTGGAATTACACATACTTTGTTACAAGGGATGCACAGGCAGTTAAAAGAGCTGGGAAATAGCTCTGAGGTGGTATAAAAGGAAAGGCTTGAGAAATTATGGTACATGCACATGATGGAATACTATGCAGCACACAAGAGCAATGATTTTGTAAAAATAACTTGGGAGGGACTGGAAAGCGTTATGCTAAGTGAACTAATTCAGTCCTATAAGGACAAATACTGTATAAGACCATTATTGTAGAATGTGTATGAGCATCCAAGGTGGGGGGAGAGCAGAGGGGTGAGGATGAGGGGGTGTGTGGGGGTTTATTATAGTGTCACACAATTTAATGGGTAAATGAAGGGATGGGTAAAGGAAACAGGAAAGATCCAGTATAAAAAACAATGTGTATAAACTTTATAAGTGAACCAGTATAAAATAATTTTTCAAAAGGAAAGATTGGAAGGTTTAAGACTCCTCTGAGACATCATAGAAGCCTGAAAAAAAAAAGAAAGAAAAGCCTGGCAATCTATTTGAAAAATAAGCCACTGAAAATATACAGCTCTTCTCTGACATGTATGAGGTTACTAGGAGTTGGAACAGATTTCATGGCAACTTAAGGAGCTGCTAAGATTTTAGAGAGATTTATAAGCCATGTACAGCATTTTTTGGATTTTATGTAAAGCTTGGCATTTCCCAAACTTTAGCTGATTATCTATTTTGCCTTTTTTTTGCCTATTATCTATAGAAGGGCTGTAAATGAACTGCCATTTATTATAGATCGAGATGTATGCTATGTATTAATTTCTTCAAGTCATCTAGATAGATTTATTAAAAATGGAAAATCATTATTACTACATCTAAGTAGAAATATTATATAATAAGTAGGGGGAAAAAACCTGTTAAAGTGTATTCAGTGAAACAGAACAGTGTTTTTATATTGCCTGCTAAATAAAACAGCCTGTTCCCTGTGCGATAAGGGAATTAGGGTGTTGAGAGGTGGTGAAGATAAACTAGGCCTCACTGAGACTTGCTCATTGATGAAGACAGAGCAGTGAGAAAAAATGGGAAAAGGAGTCACTCTCCCCACAATATGACGAGAAGGTTTACATTTCATGACTGAGAACCACCTACTATCATTTTGGACATTGCTGTGGGGACATTGAGGAGTTACTGAAAGATTTAACAGGACAGACATATCTGCTATTAAGATCAATTTTACAGAAAAATGACTCTGTGTGGCCTGCAGAATTAACCAGGGGCAGTAGATTCACCTGTCCTCACTTGGATTAAAGGAGGCCATTCTAGCAACGCAGGTGAAGAAAGGGGAGCAGTGATGTCACTCTCATTACAAGTGAGTCTTAGGTTCCAGATTCTGAAAAGCAGAGACGAATTACTAGACTTGCTTGGTGTCGGTGTCGAGGGGAGGGATCTGAGGCATGAAAAGCCTTCCTTCCTTCATGGCACTGGGCTTTTAATTGTTACCAAGGCAGCTAAATGGCACCATTTCTCCCTCCCCTGGGCTAAGTGGCTCCAGTTTGGGGGAGGTGTGGTCAACTGAAGTGAGCTGAGAAATGCTCTAAGCCTTCTGGAGTTTATCCCTTCAGCTTCCACTTCACTGGATTTTCTCAGTTTCTCCGCTTTGACCTCACCCTCATCTCCTGTCTCTTTTGGCTTCTTTGTGTCAGTGTCGCCTTCTGTCAGATCACTGTCAGAGGCCCGGGGAAATGGGCAAACAAGGCCAGAGCATGCTGCTTCTGAACTGCCGCCGTTCCCTGGCCTCTGGAGACTGATGGGGCTTGCTCGGCACCAGTGACCCATCTAATGCCCTTCTGGGATGAGGCAGGAAGATGCCAGGAGATATCCTGTTTTATGAATTTATCATGGGATTTCACTGAAGTGAGCAGAGGAAGAACAATATCTCAAAATTTCATTCAGATTTCCACCCAATTAAAAAAAAAACTTTAATTTTTTTTAAAAACTGTGGTTTGAGTGAAAGTTTACAAAGCAAATTGGTTTTCCATTCATCCATTCATACATACTTTGTTTTATGACGTTTATTACAATTACCCACATTGTAACCACACTCTTGAAAAAAATATTTTAAATATGTCTTTGGAAATGCATTTACTGTTTAGCCTGCATAAATTTTATCTGGGCCAAAACCCAATTGTAAAATGAACAGAAGAATGAATGTGGAAAGAAGTAGAAAATTTATATCTGTGAAAAGGATATTCTGGAAAACCCACTGCTAACCAGTCAGTTCTGACACATAGCAACACTCCATCAAAGCTTCCAATTCTAGAAATCTGTATGAGAGAAGATTGCCATCATTCTCCTTTAAAGTGGCTAGTGGATTCGAACCAGTGACCTTGTAGTCAGCAGCTTGTGGCCAGCACTTACTGGTGTTCTAGAAATCGGAAATAATCTTTCTATCTCTGCGAAAATGAGCAATCAGAGAAATCCCAAGCACTCCAGGAACACGAATTCCTTATTTAAACAATGTTACACTAAACTTTTGATTTTGGAAAACTTTTTACTGCTCCTTTTTTAGTAGAGAGGTACTCCATGTATGTGTGATTTTCTGGTAAGAGTTTTCATTAATTCTTAATGACAAAAGCATATTGGTGCCTTCAGAACATACAAATAGGAGTCTTGGTTGTACAGTTGTTAAAAACTTAGCTGCTAATTGTTAAGTTGGCAGTTTGAATCCACTAGCCATTCTGTGGGAGAATGATGTGGCAGTTTACCTCCGTAACGATTTACAGTCTTAAGAACCAACTAGGACAGCTCTACTTCGCCTGTAGTGTTGCTATGAGTCTGAATTGATGCCATGGCAGCGGGTCTGGATGGGAACACACACACACACACACACACACACACATGAGCATGCAAAAGGCTCATTATCAGGTATCATTGAATTGGCTCTGACTGACAACGACGCTATGCACAGCAGACATCCTCACAAAACAATGTGTGTGAGTCCATTGATGCAGCTACTGTGCCATCTTCCTTTCCTGAGCCACACATTTTGAGAATTTAACAAAGATGTGAAAGGTATTCTTTTTAAAACACAGGAAAGAGAAAACACAACAATATGTCTACACACCTTCAACCAGAGGCTGCCAGAGAGATCCTCCAAAGTTGCCTTCTATAGTGGGAGGATTTCCTTTAAATCCTTTTCAAAAGCATATGGCTGGCTTTGAAAGCTTAAATGGCATTTTTCACCAATCAGTAAATCTTTAAAATTGCTTCTGCAAATAGACCAACTCAGAGTTTCGGCTTTTGCCTATTTATCTTGAGGTAGGACCACTAAAGACTTTTTCAGAGCCTAGATAATGCCTTGATTAAAAGGTTCATTCAAGAAGGAAGGCTTTAGTATTCACCTTGGGTACATAGTCATTTCTCCAGGGTATTCATGGGTTGTTATTTCAACTCTGCAACTGTGCCCCAAACAAGACATTTTGGCCACGAAGCTTTATGTGGAGACATTCTTTAGTGAATTGCTGGAACCTTGCCTTCTGTTTGTCGCAGCTTGTTATTTTTATCAAGTGTGATTAGTTCAAATAGGCACGTTAGATTGACAGCTTTACAAGCATTACTATTTAAACATATAAGATTTTATTTTTCCTTGTTTACCCGTAATCTTGCACAAACAGCACGTGTCTGCATTTGGTCCTGTCTTGTGGGCCAGTTTATTATTGCTTCTGGTGATTAAAAAAGAAAAGACACAATCAAGGATATGAAATATCCTTTCATTTGCATTTGTAACTTTAACAATGTTTCATGCAAATGATGCCACGAATCACAAATTAATATTGAACCATAATGTTCCTCAGTCTATATAATATTTTTAAAGCATTTATCACTACATTACTGTTAGAAATGTTGGGAGGATTAATAAGAGTTTGAATAACACTCTGGGAGGTCTTTGGAGGTAATGATGCTACACAAATTTAAGAAAGAAAATATTCCTTTGGATTTTCATAAGATGAAAACATACCAGTTAGGGATTTCACCTGAGGCTCATCTCGAGAACTTACAGCATTAACTTGGAAACCACGTGAGCATAACTAGTTGCTCGGCATAATATTAGGAATTGTGGTAACCAAAATGCCTGTGTAATTTTCATGCTATCTGACAAATTTGCATGGGTTGTTGTGGTCTTTCAGACCCATTGAAAATGTCACTTTGATCTCTACCAACATTCCAAGATGTTTTTCAGTGTTACTAATTATCACCAAAGTCACATGCAGATAACAGTCTTCTTACAAAATGCCACTATTAGCTCTCAAAACAAAACCAAAAATGCAGCCTCCTATTACCCCAAGCAAGATCATGATGATCAGAGATAACAAGCTATTCCTGATGCAGATGGTAAAAAGGACAACATATGGGATGTGTCCAACATCTTTAGTCCTAAGCCATTTGGTATTTAATAAGTTCACATTCTCCAAGAAAAATTCACCCAAAAGGTGCTTCCATACATACTGCTGAAGCCTTGAAAAATTCCCTCAAATATATCGTTTATGAATTAACTTTCTATGAATTAAAACTTTAGTCATCTGAGAGCAAGTTAAAACGGCCATCACCTTTGTATGAAGGCAAAGTTCAGGTTTGGACATTTTCCCTGGAGTCCTGGCAAAAGCACAGGCTTTGGGATCTGACAGAACTCTTTTCAAGTCTCCTCCTTCTACCATTTATTAGGTTAGTGCCCTTGGAAAATTCTTTAACATCTCTGTTTTCTTTATTTACGAAACAAGCAATAAACTTAAATGGTTTGATATTAAGGACTAGATAAGATAATGTGTGGAAAGTCTGGCACGTCATCGTAAATGGTGGATACATCTATGTGGAAATAGATATGTAGATATATATGCATCTCCTGGTACACCCACACCCACACTGGTTTCCTTTTGTCTTCCATCCTCTAAGTGTTCATACCCTGTCTTCAATAACTGCCTTAGTAACCCTTAAGATCCACTACAGCTTTAAAACCTGTTGCATTCTCCATATTTTCAAGGAGGTTATGTTGCCAGTTTCATGAAATAAATATCTCCCCAAAGAGCTATAGTTGTGTTTCTATCTCCTCTGTTTCCTTAAACTTGGAAAACTGGAAAATGACAACCAGACCTCAGACGCAAAAGAATGTCTTTTAGTTTTAAAAACTCTTATAATTTGCCAGATCTCTCTTAGATACTGCTCATAAAAGGCCAAGGCAGACAGAGGACATTATTAAATGCATAACATATAGTAACCACTTTTTTTTTGCAGGGAGAAAAGTAAGGAAAGTGGTAGCAAAATAGTATGATCATGAAGAATCATAGACGCAGAAAAATTTGTACGACTTTTTCTTATTCTCAAAATAACCGGAAGAATTTGCATTTAACTTATTTTGTTTGCTTTCCACTTTTTTCTCCATCTTCTCATCTAATTTAAAGATATTCAAGCTAAATGATTTTCTCTGCATTCATCTCTTTTGTTTCTACACCATCTGATCTTTCTACAGTGAAGTCTGAGGTAACTTTGTTTACTAAGAGCATAGAAGTTGGTGGAGTTTTTTTTTAAAACTGCAGTTAGCAAACCCCAAATTGAATCAAAAGAAAAAACAACTTTGTTGAAATGAAATGAAGGAATTTCAAGCCCTTTCAAGGTTGACGATAAAGAAGTAACATAATTTCATAATCCTCCTTGCTCCTTCAATTCTTCTCTTGATTCACAAAGAAGGATTACACCAGTATATTTTATCCTCATTAAGAAAATACAAACAAAAAAACTGTTCTATTGAATGGCTAATCCTCATAGCAGTCTGTCTAGATGCCGTAATTCATGACTTTCAACTGCTCTATAAAATGCACAGGAATCACTCACGTCGGCCAGCCATCTCGTTGGTGGCAGCCTGCCAGTCTTCCCAGGTGCAGTGTTGGATAAAAATTATCTCATTCTCTTGAGTTCTAACAGTGTGTTAGACACCGTGCAAAGGAAAGGAGCACAGAACAGGTGCAAGTGCGGCCTTTTAGGAGCTCACTGTTGAAGACCCGACAAAACATTTCTGCTGCTGTTGTTTCAGTGATTTCTTTTTTATGTAGATTTCTCTGAGTGGTTAGGAAGTGGCCATTTGATAACTTCTTTGCTATATGGATTACCTGGGATAGTTTGTTTTCTCATTTCCAGTTAATCAGTTTATGTTACCTGAAAATAGAGTTCTGAGGTAAGTTTCTAATAGAGGAATCCAGATGCATATTGTTGCCAGGTGTTAAATGGCAGTAGGCTTACCTGATAGACCATGAGAATATAAGTGTAGGGAGAGAACAAGTTTATGCAACTGGTTGGAAGATAGAGTTGAGCTAATAAGGTAGTATTCTGAATCTATATTGCGGCTTTCTGAGGAGTTATAGGAGAGTTTTGTTTAAAAGACAGGAAGGAAGCAAAGGAGCATCTTCTTTCCTTGGTATAGTAGAACTGCACAGACATACACACATATGATAAATACAGCAAAAGTAGGCTACAAGTTAAATTGCCTATGAAACAGGCAAGAAAGAAAATGGAAGGAAAGACTTAACACGTGAATGTTCCAGACCTTTCTGGGCGTTGACCACTTCCAGAACATCACTGCCTCAGTCCAGTAGGTCATCTCTGCTTGTTTCCCTACGAAACATGACAGCCTTGTCTGCCTGCTTTCTCTTCGAGATGAAATGCTTCTTGACCAATGGGGAAGGTTGTTATGGTCGGCCGTATAGTTGTCTCCCTTCAAGAGTGAATATAACTGTAGAAAGGGTGGACAGCTGACAGTTCAGTTCAACCATTCACTAGCAAGTGAAGAGAACCTCCTTGCCCTGGCTTGATCACAAGCCAGGGGGCCTGAAGGGATAACCTGAATCTTGCAATGAAATCAGACTATCTCTCAGTTAGGACATTTCAATAATAAATATGGGGAAAAGTGATAAATATATAGAGGTAAATTGAGAAAATTAAAACTGAGGCACAAATGAAAACTTGTACACTAATGTTCATAGCAGCATAATTGACCATTGCAAGAAGAAACAGCCGAAATGTGCAACCACAATCAAATGGATTGAGAAATTACGGTACATGCACATGATGGAATACTATGCAGCATGCAGGTGCAATGCTTTTTTAAATCATTACCTTAACTTGGGAGCAACTGGAGAACATTATGCTAAGTGAATTAACTCAGTCCCATGAGGACAAATATTGAGTAAGACCATTATTGTAGAAATAGAAAGATAACTAATAAAACGTGCATGAGGATCCCAGGGGAGGAGGGTGAGAGCAGAGGGGTGAGGATGGGCAGTGTAGGCCATCATAGGGTCACACAATTTGATGGGCAGAGGGAGGGGTGGGTAAAGGAATTGGGAAAGATCAGGTGAGGAAAACAATGTATATGAACTTTGAAAGCAAACCAGTATAAAATAAAAATTTTATTTTTAAAAAAATAAGTCAGGATAAATGGATTTCCCATCCCAATGGCAGATTTCCATGTTGTACTTACTAAGGACTCCACTGCAACTCATCTCAGTTCAACTTCTCCCTTTGCCCAATCCTGCCTCCTCACTGCCCTTGCTCCTTATAGATTCGATCCCCAGTAAACCTTCTGTGTTTAAATCTCCACTTCTGAGTCAGCTTCTTGAGAGATCTTTTCTCTAATCCTGTTTCTTGGAACATGATAACCTCATGCCAACATTTAATGTTCAAAATAATTTCAAATTAAATATCAGTACTAAATTAAATCAATAGAATTATGACATTGAATGCACGAATTAAAAAAAATCTTAGCCTTCCATTCCTTAACCTTAAAAATAACTTTAATATGGACTTGAGACTATTTTTCTTCTGCTGTTTCTAGGGCTGAAACTGTAGATTCTGATTTCCTTTAACGGTTTCATTTTTTATGTGTTTTTCAAGCCATCTTCTGGGATAGTCTGGGACCCATCTCTCCTCTATTTATGTTAACCTGTCTGGACAGTCATAATCTTCCTAAAACATTAAGTGCACAGCAAGTGATACACTCTGAATATGTCAGATCCTTTCAGCTAGATTAGAAGCTTTGATGGATCAAAGTTGTCGTCTTAGTCATTTTTAGTCACTTAGTTATCACACACATCATTCAAGGGCTTCTTCTGTGCCTGCCACTGCTCCTGGTTCAGTGATAAATATGTAGGGGAAAATAGACTCCTCTAACCTTCTTTCTTCTTTTTTTCTCACTTAACAAATATTTATGAGACATTTACTGTGCCACGGGCACTGCATTAAGCTAAAAAAAAATTCAACAATGCACAGGAAAGATGCTCTTCTTCTCTTTCTGAAGTCTTATCTGGAGACATTTGTTACGAAAACAGAAATAAAACTGATTATAATACAAACCCCCCCTGCTGTCTAGTCTATTCCAACTCACAGCTCTCTCCACTAGACTTTTGAGGTTATAAATCTATATAGATGAGACAGTCCATTGTTTTCCTCCCGTGTAGAAACTTGTTGGTTCAAAGAGCTGACTTTTTGGTCAACAGTGCAGCACACTAAGCTTAATGCTACCAGAGCACCTTATAATATGCATAATTAATGATAATTGCTAGCATTTAAAGATAAATAATGACATTTTGATGCACAAAATTAATGAAACTATTTTAAACTGGCATTAAAGCCACCACGTAACAGTAGATTTTTTGAAAAGGCTTTTAGATATCTTTGGCCAAACACTGACACACATCTAAGGATTATCTACCGAGATGGTGTTTACCCTGCCTTACGCCCTCCAAAAAGGGAGCTCTGGTAGTCTAGTGGTAAGAATCTGTGCTGCAATCCTGAAGAATGCTATTCAAATCCACCAGCTGCTCTGTGGGAGAAGTATGAGGAATCTCCTTCCATGAGATTAACTGCTCTAAAAACTTGCTGGAGGGTCAGCTATGGGTTGACTTCAACTTGATAGTACACAACACTAACATGCCAAAAAAAAGGCCTCCAATATTTGTAGTTTAAAAGTCAGACAGGATCAAGAGCTTTCATAATGTCATTTCATACAAACATACACATACATAATAGCATCGGAAGGAGCCTTGGTAGCAGAATGGCTAAGAATTCAGCTGAAAGGTCAATGGTTAGAATCTTCATAAAGATCCTAGTCTAGCAAACTCTCTGGGATAGATCTACTTGGTCCTGCAGGGTTCCTATGAGTCAGGATTGACTTGATGACAGTGGTTTTTATAGGCCATTGGTCTCCACATACAATCTAAGTTACATTGACTTAAGTTTGCCTTGAAAGAGTTGCTAACATATGAGAGAAATTAAGTTTTTTTTTTAATCTTGCAAGAACTTTAATTTTTTTTTTTAATTTAGGTTGTTTATTTTTCATTTCAATGAACATCTACAGAGATTTTGGGATTCCATTCATTCATTGTTGC